>NC_056660.1:40995000-41195000 GCF_018350195.1 Panthera tigris | reverse complement strand
TCCACGTAAAGCCCAGGAATTAAATAAATACATGGTTTCTCAGGTGAGAAATACCTCGCTTGCTTGACAAGGATCTTGCTGCTCCCGAGTTCTCATTTAGAGCAAGTCTGCCTTGTTTACTCATTTACTATACTGCCGTCATCGTGGGGATAAACTTTCTTGTTCTAGCTGTGTCCCCTGTCCCCAGCAGTATCTGAAACAACCAGGGGATCACTGAAGGTTTGCTGAGTAGTTATCCTTCTGCCAACTCATTTGGTTTGATCACCAGTTTAAATAAGTTTGTCACTACGTCATAAAACATTTTATACCATCTTATGCTACTTTCAAAATTTACTTCATTGGGGCACCTGGGAGGCTCAGTCAGTTGTGTCCAACTTTGGCTCAGGTCATGATCTCATGGTTCATGCGTTTCAGGCCCCCTGTTGGACTGTGCTCTGACAGCTCAGAGCCTGGAGCCTGCTTTGCATTCTGTGTCTCCCTATCTCTCTGCCCCTCCCCTGCTCATGCTCTGTCTCTCTCTCTCATTAAAAATTAAACATTAAAAAAATGTTTTTAAATACAACATAAATAAAACTTGCTTCTTCAAATTCTCCAAGAATTTTGGATCACTTACATGATTGTTCCTTAATTGACGTGGCGATGCCTACTGATAAATTCCACCTAACATTAAACAGAAGAAAGAGATTTATTGTAACCACCACTTTTCTTCTGGCTCTCATGTAGTCTGGGGCCAGAGTGCTCCCATAATACTATTTCAGTATGCATCGGTCAAACATCATCTCTTTCATGAATGGAATTGCCAAGATTCAACTCTTCCCAGTGACCATCGGATATGACTGTACTTTAATTCAAAAGATCTCCCAAGTTGTCTGGCAATCATGAGGACTTGTTGACCCTATATTTTTCACACAGTATAAATGCTTATTTTAAATAACTGAGTATATGTTCCAAGGAACACATACACATATGCAGGCATGTGCAGACACACAAACTTCCTCTTCTGAGCAGAGTTTAAAGTTTGTGTCTATCATTGGGCCTGAGTCCACTAATTTCTAATCAGTATCCTTCTAATTATACATTTTTGTTGTTGTTATTTTTGCTGTTGTTGTTGTTGTTGTTGTTGTTGTTGTTGTTTTAATGGAGAAGTGCATTTGGGAGACATTATCTCAGACATCAATAAAATATCCCACAACACACATTTATTCCCAAAAACCGGCCTAGCCTTCAGATGTGAGCCTTTTTTCCCCTAAACAATAACTTCTTTGCTTAAAATGTAGTAGTCAGTTCAGGAACTATCTAATGCTAAGGCTGGATGTGATGAATATAGGCCATTTGTACTTAAGCATATAGCATACCGAAGGCATTCATTTTATACAGAATCGTGTGCTTATATGCAGGAGTTTTATCCCTGCTCCCTGATGAAAAATAAGTCTTAAAAGTCTTTTAGATCCATACTCTATCTATACTATACCAGAAGAATCCAAAACACTCTTTTTCTGGAAGTTATTTTTGTCCCTGATCTTTTCTTTTAAGGAATAGTTTTATTTATCACATTTCCCTCCTCTTACCTTACAAGGGAATAGGGTTGGAAAAACAAACTGAGCACTGGCCACAAATCTGTCCAGTGGACTATAGTTGAAGCACAGTAGGTGTTGGCAGAAAGGGTGAGTGTGTGAAACACGGTGAATATGCAGCATGGACAAGTGCTTCTGGTGCTGAATTTTGCCGCAGGACATGCTGAGGCAGACACTTGTATAGACAACTGCTTCTAAATATGTCACTGTATCAGCAGGAAACAGAAGATCTCCCCACTTCTATTTTTCAATTCTGAAAATGGGTCCCTGTGAGTAATTATGTGGTGAATTAGCAAGCATCCTGAATAAGCAACCGGTGCCAAGCCGTTGGACAAGAGGATTTTAAAGAGCAAAGAAAAACAGGAAGAAACCATCAAAATAAGCATTGAACAGACTTCCATATGATTCATGCCATGTGCAAGTGGCGTGTAAGGGGAAGAAGTGACGGAGTGTAATGTTTCTCAAGCAGCCCTGCTATCAAGCACTTACAAAGTGTTTTTAATCCTCTAATTGGGTTAAATTCATTTAATTAGCACTGAAAAGATGCATTTTAAGTGTTTAATAAAACGTTTTATATTCAGAACCGTCACCAGATGTTTTTCATTGTAGATGTGAAGTTATGCATTTTTTTCTTCTAGAATTTCAGTACTTTCATAAAATAAGCAACACCTATTTTTCTTCAATAGACGGTGGCTGAGAAGAGAAAAGTCACCTTTATGGGGTTGTCTTTGTCATTTCAGAAGACTTTGTTGTTCTCCTCTCCACGCAGCCTCCCTGTGTCCATCTGCATGGCACACACCCGTGCCCCCTGCTCTGAAGAGCTGAGCAACAGCAAGGCTTCCTTTGGTTGACCAGGGCTTCAAAGGGATTCCTGGACATTGTACGAAAAGCCCATTTCATGCATTAGCCACAGGGAAAGACGGTAGAGAGCATCAGGAATCATGGCGTCCTTCATCAGCTGAGACACTCTCCTTAGAATGTGACTCGTTCTCAAGCTGGAAAAACACTGAACAGAGATTCCTTTGGGCAGCAGTGCTGGGAGGTGGGGGTGGTGAGGGTAAGTGGGATAATATGTTAAAATTATATACTTGAATTGAATCTTCAATTCAGTGACTGAGCAGCTACCAGAATCAGTAGATGGTAACTTTTTTTTTTCAAACTGTTTAATACAGCTTTTCTACACTGGAGTACATATCAGAATAATTGTTAAGCATTCAGAATCTACCAGTCACACAGTCACATGGGCAACTATGCCTGAGGGCTTTAACTCCAAGTTACAGATATAAAAGTACTGAAATTACAGAGAGTTAGTTTATAGAAAACCTGTCTTGATTAAATGATACGTGCTTTCCGACGTGACTTACTATTCTCCATCTTCTTCCATTATCACTTTTCAGTGTCCTAAATCCCTATAGTTAACATGAAGAAAAAATGATCTCTGAAGGGGAATTATTTGTAAGCTTACTTTCTTGAAAATGAAAAAAAGAAAATAGTAAGGGGAAGTATTGCTAGTGAATGACGTTTTTGAATGATTAACTGAAAGCTCACAGATTAAAACATTAACTGATCTTTTAAAGTGAGGTTTAAGAATTCCTTAAGTTATGTTCTGGTTTAAAAAGAACATTCAACTTTTAGGGCAAGTCTCCAAAAATATGCTTTGATATTTCTTTGAAGTTCAATTCAATATCTTTGTCTAAGAGGAAAAAAAATCACATCTCGACTGTAGAAATCATACTGAAACACTAAAGTGCTTACTTGTGTTGCTGCTGTCAGTCATGCTAGTCACACTTGGTGACTGTCCTCAATCCAGGCAGAAAACCCATTCTCAGTTAACATGGATCAATTGGAAAGAATATAAACCACTCCACTGCCCTTAAGACATATAGACGTCAACTCTCACTCAGGTTATTTGAGGCTCAGTAGGAATGGTGAGCAGCCCAGGAGGGCTCGTGACACACAAGGAGGTTGGATTGTAGTACCACATTGTAAATTTGCTGTATTTGTATGAAAAATAAAACAGTCATTGAAAATAATAGATTCATGTCCTACCTTAACTGTTCTCTCGTTCCTATAAAAGACAATAGCACACTTCGAAGGTACTTCTTACTCTCGTAATGTTTTTCTTTGGATGCTGCCAGGGCACTCGCAAGCTCAAGTTGCGTGTGCCCACTGAATCGCAGACAGACCTGGACCAATAATATTTCCATCTGAAAAATATCCTTAGAGGCGCCTGGGTGGCTCAGTCGGTTGAGCAGCCGACTTCGGCTCAGGTCATGATCTCGCGGTCCGTGGGTTCGAGCCCCGCGTCGGGCTCTGCGCTGACCGCTCAGAGCCTGGAGCCTGTTTCAGATTCTGTGTCTCCCTCTCTCTGACCCTCCCCTGTTCATGCTCTGTCTCTCCCTGTCTCAAAAATAAATAAAACATTAAAAAGATTTTTTTTTAAATATCCTTAGTTTGGTTTCTGTAATTACAAAACCAGAGGATAAAAGTAACAAATGAGAGTAATTTGGTAAAGCATTTCATTCGACACCTCAAAAATATGTTAAAGAGAACAAATATTTCTGGCTTTGATAAAAGTAAACCTAAGAAAATCAAACACTGGCTGATGAATTTCATGCAACAAGTAATTGTAAAGTAACCTACGTTCATTTTTGATACCTAATGGGATCTTTGAAGGGTCAGTGATATTTTATTTGTTTTCAACATTGATCTTTAACGAGTAACTAAAGGTTTATTAACTAGATGTTACATGATGCCAAATCAGTTCCAAGGATTGTGGAAAAATACAAATAGTTTCAGAAAGATTAAGGACACCAGCAGGAAGAAACAAAATTAAGTCAATTCTAGGTTCCATAGCTGAGGAAGATAGAGTACAAACACTTGGATTCATTGCCCATGTATCTTTCATTTTGTTTTATTGTGATTGTGCACCAGTGTCACCTAACACATTTATCCAATTGATTTTGATGCTCACAGTAACCTCCTAATGAATCAGATAGTATAGTCTATAATTTTAGAGATGAATTTAAGGTACAGAGATGTTAGATAATGCCCCAACATCCACTATCGATGATGATATAGGTATTTGAAACTTGGAGCTCAAGAGGGAGTCCACAGCTCTTTTGCCCACACTATGCTGCCTCTCATGAGAATATGTTTTACATATTTACATGGTTGGTTTGTTTGTTGTTTATTTATTTATTTATTTATTTATTTATTTATTTATTTATTGGTTACTGCTGGGTTAGTATTTTTAAAGTGGCTAACGGTACATTTAGGAAAAAGGAAAGACTTGTGAAGAATATGCTTCCAGACAAAATAATTTCTTTCATTTCTCAAATCTCTGCTCTGTACCAAGGGTCTCATATTCTCCTAAAGGTAAGCTTCCCAAACCAAAGTAATGACAAGCAAACTTCAAGGGACTAGCGGTCTGTTACTTTCCTTTCCACCAAATATAAACTAAAATACCGTGGCTTTATGGTTACCTGGGACCATAATAGTTGAGGGATTTAGGTTTTCCAAAACAACAAAGGCATCCCTGATATCAGAAGCTTAACACGTATTGGTCTGTTGGGCAGGTTTTTAGGCAAATGAGTACATACTCCATTTTTAGAACTCTGACTTGATGTGACTATTTCGGAGGTAGTTAGGGGATTCTCAAGGCCATTCCTAAAGCTTTGTATACAGAAGAGTGTCTTAATCATTTGAAAGATAATTACCTTAAGAATGATGATTGCAACTTCCTTGGAGAGAAAAACTAAAGGAAAGAAATAATCTTTGTGGAAACAGGGAGCCCAGTCTAAGGTACTGCGTTTATCTAAGCGAGAAATGATAGGTTTTAACCTAAGGCACTGTGCTTACGTTGGGTGGGGGAGGGGGGGCATTGGTTTTTATAATTTTAGTAGTTTATTTTTACTTAAAGCCAATACATTTATTTTTTATCTAGAATGTTTAAAATTGAATAAAATTTTGTGATTTCATTGTCATTAATTTTACCCTTAGGAATAGAATCACCATGAGTTAAAGCTACATACGTAATGTAGCCATAGAATTGCTCTGGTATCTATGGGTGTTTATAAAATAATGTAAAAGACATGGCTGTTAAGGCTGAAGGACTTATAATTGGGAAATACGAAAGAGAGAATATACAGCCAAGAGAGGACCTAAGGGGTTACAAACATGTAAGTTGGAAAGGATCGGCAATTATGTGTTTCAGTTCTTAATCCATCTATGCCCTGGTTAAAAACCATATGAAGATGTAATCAAGGTCATACAAGAGGAATATAATTTTGTTGTCATGGTATTTAGAATCAACTAGCCAACGGTGTGAGAAGCAGGAGACTGGTAAGGACAAGGCTATTAGGGTTTTCAGGATGTGAGTCAACCAGCCACTGGCCAGAGGTCTGATAGAATAATGAGAGGAATAGTGTCGCTGAGACGTCTTACAAGGAAAATGTGAGCCACAGTGCCTGTCAGATTTCTGAATAAGAGGTGGGAATGATATGCCAATTTTGCTTCATTATGATTGTAATGAACCTCTGCTTCAAAGCTGTCTCATTCTGATTCAGTCCAACTCCATGGACACAAGATCACATAGTTAATCTAATTCCGTGACTTTTTTTTTTGTCAGTATCTTCCGAAAATACTTGTATTCATTAGTTGTAACCAAAAGCATTAGCTTTAATGATTGTGAATAAAATAAGAGTGACTTCTCACAGATGTATTCTTGGATTAAATATCTGTAACAGGAACAGTGACCCTACAGAAAATATATACAGTATGTAAATGCAGGTGCACAGTGATTATTCTTAAGTACCACTTTTCTAAGTAAATTCTGGAACAAGAAAAAGAGAGACATTCTTGTATTTGTCTGAATGCTGGCCTATTCAGTTTAAAAGAATATCAGAAATTTAAACTTGTCAGCTCTAATTGTACAATAAACTGACATAGTTTAACTTGACACAAATGTTATCTCTGTCCTTAACAATTTTCTGGTCTTCTGGAAACTCTTTTCCCCCCATTTCCTTGGTAAAAACAAATCATCACAAGTCCCAGAGACATTGTGAGTGCATTTAAACCTTAACCCTTGGAAGAGAAGTACTGTGTCACAAACCTGAAGATCAGTGCTTCCCCTTCTAGTCTTTATAGATTAGCTTTTTGAATAATGATTCTCTCTTAGCAAAAGCCACAAAATCCAACCCTGGAATAGAGTGGCTACTGTTTCTTATACAGAGCCAAGAGTGGGGAGGGGACATGTTATAAAAATACCCGTGAAGTAGGCACTGCAGATTTCCTACCTGTTTCCTCTTCCAGAATTTGAGTAATGTAGATTTCTCGCGAAAGGTATTGTTTCTACCACATCAGCAAATTATTTTTTTATGAGCTATACTAAGTCAAAGTATTGGTAATTTAGTCCAAGTGAAGAGGTTGATGTCTAGTTTCCCAGACTGGGAGTGAAAGATAATAGATGCTGTAAGTTCATATATGTGTACACATTTACTTATTTTCAGCACAAGGAAGTTTTCCAGGTTTTGAGGACCAACCCAGAAACATTAGTGGCAAGTAGTGAACCTGTCACTTCTAAATGCTTACTTGGTGAATTGTATTAATCTACGTGATACGAATAATCCCAGTTTATAGGCAGTGTTATTTCTGTGTTTAGGAAGTTACTTTTTTCTATTTGCTTACGAAATTCCACTTTTGTAATACTTTACCTTGTAGCCAATTTTTCCGCGCCATCCTTGCACTGGCTATTATCCTACTTTCTGAAGTGTTTTCATTCCACGGAATGGCTTATGGTTGCACCTGCACTTTAGACTATTCTAACTGACATATGGAGTTTATTTTATTTTATAATGCTTGTTTTAAATACCATTATTAATCTAAAATTTGATGTCCTCTGTCAATGACAGAGAAGCAGCAGCATGCAGCACTGTGTTTGTTTGTTTGTTTGTTTGTTTGTTTGTTTGTTTGTTTTGAATTGGAAGCTCTAAATCATGGCCTGGTTCTAAAGAGCTGTGTGACTTTTGGCAGGTCACTTTACCTCTCTCGACCCATCTCACCTAATGAAAATGATGGGGCTAAGGGAGATGCTCTGTACTATCTCTCTCCAACAATTCGAAAACATCTCATCTTATCTACACTATCCACCAATGTATCTACCTTTTTCCATCTTGTGAAGGGAAGGACATGGCAGGAGAGTGGAGGGAGATGGTGCATGTCATGGCCCCGGAGGTATTCTCTTAGGAACGCCTAGCCTCACATGTTTCATGTGGTCTTTCATAGTTTGCTGTTTTTCTGGAGAGCACTCTGCTCTTCCTCCTTCACAGACCTTCTGTAGGAAAAAACAAAAGAAAGGAGGGAGGAGCTGGGAAAGAATTACAACCAAAAAGTCACCACTGTTTCAGAGAATGAAGTCGCATCCTGTGTAGGCATGTGCATTTTAGCAATACAACTTCAGCTACACTTGCTGAGCCAAGATGGAGAAATAGCCAGGAGATAGAGGTAGTTAAAATAGTCCAGGTGAGGGGTGCCTGGGTGGCTCAGTCGGTTAAGTGTCCGACTTCGGCTCAGGTCATGATCTCACAGTTTGTGAGTTTGAGCCCCGCAGTGGGCTCTGTGGTGACAGCTCAGAGCCTGGAGCCTGCTCTGGATTCTGTGTCTCCCGCTCTCTCTGGCCCTTCCCCTCTCAAGCTCTGTCTCGGTCTCTCAAAAATAAATAAACATTAAAAAATTAAAAAAAAAAAATAGTCCAGGTAATTCTACTAGTAATTCCTCCCTGGACAGTAACAAATGCTTGTTCCCCCGGGTCCCTCATGCTCCTTATAACTCAACCAACTTGACAGGCTGAGGGGGCTGCCAGGGTCCTTCTGACTACCCCTGAATTTTGCCTTAAGCACTCACTTCAACACCTACTTAGAATGTGAGTTCCAAATATGCAAGTTCCAAAACAAAACAAAACAAAACCAATGAAAATATTTAAAATGCAAATCAGTTTATCATAAAAGAATCTCCACACTGCCCATAAAATCTGTGCTTTAGAAGCAATGATTCAAATGACAAGAGAAAAGCCAAAGGAGCAAACTCTTTAATTCCCTAAAATGAAACCAAACACCTCTTTGTTTCTCCAGTGACACTATGATTTATTTTATTTTATTATATAAGTACTGTGATATTATTATTTTTGTTATTTGGGATCTCTCCTTGTGTGTGTGGGCACACGCACTTAACAGCTATTGCCTCCAAACAGCTCACTGTGCTGGAATTGTTCCTTAATAATTGAGTCCAGTAGTGGAAGGGTAAGTAGCTGGTTAAAGTGCAACAGCAGACTCTCTCAATGAAAATTTTACAATCGTTCCAATTTTTGAGGTTAAGCCAGATGTTCTGGAAAGGGTGGGAGATGAAGAGCTCATTTAAAATGATTGTTAGAGATCCATTTCCTTATTTTCCTTCATAAGCCAGTCATCAAACCCGGCACAGGACCAGAGGATCAAAGACCAAGGATTTTAGGTGTCTTGACAGGTCATTCCTGTATATTATAATTAACATCTGCACTGCTGTTCTTGTAAGAAAGGGAAACACTGAATATGTTAACGCTTGGGAATGCTGTAATTCCTTTACCCCTGATCTCACTTAATGGTTCTGTTAAAACTATACTTTGCTTTAAAAATGGAAACTCATGAAATATCATAATTCACAGTGGAGGAATTTTCCTGTTAAGTATGACTGGATGATTTTTAAAAGAGAAGAAGAAAGAAAAATAGCCAGAGAGCTTTACCAGGCCGTAGTTTTTGTAATCCATTTGGACATGAAATATGTAGAGATTTTTCATACATCTAGTTTTGTTAGCAAAGCTTAAGAATGAACATATGTGCATATGCAAATGAAACTGAAATGTACACCAAATACTAATTATGAAATCATTGGATCTACTTCAGAAAACTTAACCTTATTGGTTCCTGGAATATATCATTTCCAACATCCATATAGCACACTTTCCTATCTGAAAACACAAGTTCTTGAATTAATAAGGCTGGTATGCATGCAGTCACTAACAAGCATGCTGTTAAATAAACAGAGGAAATGTGGCCTATGCCTTGTTCTCTAATGATATGAAGGAAGCAGATGGCTCGAAAAAAAGATGTGTCAGTGCACGGTGTTAAATCATAAACAGGGATAGATTGCCAGCTTACCTCAAATCCAGCCTATTTTCCAGTCCCTACGTCGCACTAAGTGCTGCCACTCAAGTTGAACTTAACTGTGTCAGATTTTTGATTCATGCCTTTAAACACTTAGGCAGTATCTGTGTGTCACAAACTGAGTTGTGGCCATTTTCACAATCAATACTGATCGTCTCAGCCAAAATGATCATAGGTTAATATACATCTGTCACTGAGATAACTAGAGAGAATGGAATGGCTTGGCTTCTATCCATTCATTTGGTACATTTTGTTAGGTACTCAAATACTTGGATCCAGGAAAGTCTTCTTATGGAAAGGAATTAAAAAAAAATCCAGCATGGGAGCACCTGGGTGACTTCAGGAAGTAAAGCGTCCAACTCTTGATTTTGGCTCAGGTCATGATCTCAGGATCATGAGATAGAGCCCCACATCAGGCTCAGCACTGAGCGTGGAGTCTGCTTAAGATTCTGTGTCCCTCTCCCTCTACGCCTCCTGGGCACCTGCTCTCTCTGTTTCAAAATATAAATAAATAAGTAAAATAAAGTCTAAAAACTCCAGTGTGTCCTTCAGAAAAACAGCAAAAATAATGTGACTTCAATTTAGCAGCAATTCCAAATAACAAAAATAATCCCAAAATTGGTGCTTCCCAAAATGTAAGAGCCTGTTAATGTAATCTGGGTCGTTTGATCAGTCTTCACTGATAATTTCGATTTAGTAATAGTTGGTGAGGCAGTAACACTACAGGCCTAGACATCTCTAGTCTGCTGACACTGTAGCTGTGTACTGAAGATGCTGAGGTGTTCAGACAGGGAAGAAACAAAGAATCACAAGAAACAAAAGTGAACTACAGTGAGATAGCGTGCAGAGACTTTGAGCAGCCCAGAAGGAGAGAACATTAAATAGTAATTTCAAGTCTTGCAGGAGTTCCGAAAACGCTCATAGAGACTGCTTATCTTGTCATGTAGCAATTAGAAAGAGTAAGTTTTTTTTAAATCTCTATAAGTTTACAAACACAATCTGTTCATTTATAATGACTATTTTAATTAAACAAATGAAAGCAGCTTTGAATTTCTTGTATTGACCTGACCCTCTTAGGGATTCAGAGGGCATTGGAATAGGCAGCCAGCCAAATAACACACTTTCAAACAGCTTTAGCTCCTAAAATAGTAGTGATGATCATTAACCAAGAATAATTAATATAAGTACAAATAAGTTCTCATTGTCGCCTTGACCTTCATCCCTACTCATTCACCTGGATACCAACTTTAAAAATGAATCTTGGGGCGCCTGCGGGGCTCAGTCGGTTGAGCATCTTACTTTGGCTCAGGTTGTGATCTCACAGCTCGTGAGTTCGAGCCCCATGTCAGGCTCTGTGCTGACAGCTCAGAGCTTGGAGTCTGCTTCAGATTCTGTGCCTCCGTCTCTCTCTGCCCCAACCCACTTGCATTCTGTCTCTGTCTCTCTCAAAATTAAATAAACATTAAAAAATTTAAAAAATGAATCTTTACATAAGGAAAATATAGTTTATAGTTGTCATTTCTAGCTCTTTGTAAAATGAATTAGACATCAACCTCTCATCCCCTGCAAACAAGCAAATTAAAAAAAAAATCATTGAATATTTTACCACAAGAAAAAAAAATGTAATGGCAAATTAATACCCTCGTTTGAGGAAGATCTTTGATATATTTCCTGGTTCATGACTTTGGCTCTCTTCAACATTATGTCAAAGAATTTGAAGGACAGTTTGTAGTCACTGGTGTATATTCATACTTTGCTTCAGGAACCCAATCAGGCATGATTGTGTAGAAACACAAAGTATACTTCTTTAGCTCTGCATAAGGTGTTTATTCACCTGAGAGGAAAATGCTTTTGATTCACTGAGAAACACTCTGAGAGAAAAAAATTTGGTTCAGTGGTATTGCTTGAAGGGAGGATGCTCAAGCAATATGTGATCTTAAGTAGTCTATTTAATCCACTAACACCACTTAATCTTCTCTCATCTTTGTCATCTTTTAGGAAAATGAGGCTTGGAGAATGTAAATAAGACTTACACTGTATAGTTATATTAGCAAAAACAATGCTATCTGTATATACACACATATGTGTATTTATATATGTACCCACATATATGTCTACACATGTGTATATGTACATAAATGTATATATACATATATATGTGGGTCCCAAGGAGTAACTTCAAGTAATTTATTAGTTTTAACATGATTATGAAATATGCTTTTGTTTTTCTATTTACATTCCATGCTGACAGGGAGAACATTTTGGAGTATTTCAGCCAGATACAAAATACTCTTAGTGATTGATTTTGAACCAAAGCCACACCAGTTGTTCTAGATGACAACTTAACTTTATAAATCTTGCCAAAGGTTCACAGATCTCAGAACCTTTGACTGTCATCCAGATTAAAAAATAAAGGTTCATTGTGCAGGTCACTTCTGTTAGAGAGAAACTAACTGACATCCTAAGCAGTATTGATAATGTTTGGCAAGGGCCAGCTGTCTTGTGGTTTTATTGATGTGGTAGACTGAGGCACAGAGGCCAACTCAAGAACTTGAAACAAGAATCAAATGTTTTAACCATACTTTACTGCATAAAGTCAA
This sequence comes from Panthera tigris, assembly GCF_018350195.1. Classification (NCBI taxonomy): domain Eukaryota; kingdom Metazoa; phylum Chordata; class Mammalia; order Carnivora; family Felidae; genus Panthera; species Panthera tigris. The sequence continues at coordinate 41,182,628 of NC_056660.1, read as the reverse complement.
AAAGACATAGAAACTACAACTTATGAAATGTACCAATAATTTTTACTTTCGATGAAGATATACTAGGTTAGTTATTTTTGTTATGATTCACATATACAAAGAATGAGATTTTTGGTGAGAATCTGAAGTGCAACATTTGAAGAATTTTTACTAAAATATTACAAATATTAACTCTCTTTTTACCAACTCACACAGTTACTCTGAATTTTAATTAATTAATTAATTTATTTATTTATTTATTTATTTTTATGTTTTATATTTTATTTATTTTTTAAAGAGCACAAGCAGGGGAGGGGCAAAGAGGGGGAGGGACAGAGGACCCAGTTACTCTGAATTTTTATTTATTTATTTATTTATTTATTTATTTATTTATTAATGATTTATTTATTTTTGAGAGAGCACAAGCAGGGGAGGGGCAGATAGAGGGACGGATGATCTGCAATGGGCTCTGCACTGTCAGCAACGAGCCTGATGTGGAGCTTGAACTCACGAACTGGGAGATCATGACCTGAGCTGAAATCAGACACAAACAACTGAGCCACCCCAGGTGCCCCTGAATTTTAAAATAATATTTATTCTGAGTTATTATCCTTATTGTTGGCTCATATATTATGCATAGTTAGTAGGAAGTAATGTTTCCAAACTGATCACACTTGGATTTACGGTGGATGACCATAAAGGAATTTGAAAATGTGTCTAGACCAGTGAAGACTTTACAGTTGGATTTCAGTTGGAAGGATACTTATTGGCTTTGTATCTAGTGATTCACAAAAGAAACAGAAACAAAGACTCTCCCGTGTTTGTACTTATCTTTTATATTACCATTTATCTTGTCTATTCACTCTCTGGTTTCCTGAATACCTTCTTCCAGATCTTCCATAGTTCTTTCTAGATTCCAGGGCCATTCCGCCCTCCCTGTTGATTACCCCTTTAGATATAGGAGTGGTAATAACATCATACTTTTCCAGGTCCTTGCTTCCCTCTCTACTTTTTATTGGTTTTCTTTCCCCAGCCCATACTCCACAGAGTTCCTTCATTAAACTCTTTTGAGGGAATCCTTTTGAGTGCCATCTCTTCCATGCCAGGACATTGAAAGGTACCCAAGCTCTGCCAGCTCATGGAGAGGCATATTTTCACGTTATGATTTGACGGATGCCTCCAAGCCTTCTCTATTCATCTGCCATCATGTCTCAAGCCTTCCAATGTGCAGACTAAAGCATCTTTATCTGGCTTTTACTGACGTGTCGCTTTTCTTCCAAAGGATAACACTTAGCGTGTTAGTCGATGACATTATAAGATTAATGAGTTTGTCAGAATAGCCAACCACCAATTATGCCCGAGAGACAGGTCATTTTCGTGAGACATATTGGAAAAATAAGAAAAAACATATTTAATTGCAAAGGGACAGGAGACCTAGATAGGAAGCAGATGTGATTGTGACCACTCCTCCAAAGAAATTATTAAAGTAACCCAGAGGAAGAAAAAAGATGACCCCTCAGAAGATAAGGTCAAATTTTGCTTACCAAGATTTTTTCCCTAGATATAGAATTAATGGCAGCCCCTCTCCCCTATTTTGTTTTCTTATATTCACTGTGAAACTTAATTCCAAGAGTCTGCCTAAAATTTTGCATGTACACATCAGCTTAATCGTGAGAAATTTGTAAATATTTTTTATTAGATATTAAAGCACATTGATGTTACAACAAATTTTTTTCTATCTCTGAAAAATGATAATGACGTATGTCTCATAACATAAAATCATCATGACAGTGATTTTTTTATGATAAATATGTCAACAATATTATCTGTTGAATAGTTGGGACTTAGGGTCAACTACCTGTAACATCAAAATATTAAAGAGATGTTTTCTAGTGTCAGAAAACTATGGTCTCTGATTGGCAATAGGCAGAGCAGAAAATAATGCAGGAAATCTCAGCCAAATTTACATAGATGTTATAAAATTCACATGTAATTCTTATTATTTTAAGAGAGAAATTTATCTTTCAAAGACTGATATTAATGAAGTAATTTCTCTGGATTTGCAAGGTGCATCCAGAGATAAACAGACATTTTAGATTGGAATGGGTAATTCTATGCATCACCCTGAGAGGGCAAGATTTCTCTCCACAATAGTCTATTATACAGGCCATTTTCAATAATGAAGTAATCCTATTTTCAACAGTTCCCTTAGGAGATTCTTTCAAAATATAACATTAAACTTCTCATTTTTAGAGTAGGTTTTCTTTATGTACAACTGAATTTAAGCAATGAATTTTACCATGACATTCTATATGTAATCTAATGTGACATATTAGCTTCTTTTAAAATCACCTTATCCCCTAAAATTTGTGAACAATAATTTCATCTCTTATAATTGTAAGCCAATATATTTACAGAGGCTAAACTACATTTAAGTTTTCAATACATTCCCTAATCAACTTTTTTTTTTTCTAAATGGCATCCCATTTACCTGAGCATACCTGTATCAAAGAGCTAAATCCTACACAATTATCTGCTTCTCATTAGGGCTCTGCTTTAGAATAATTGCTAATAATTACTTTGGTGTCTTCAGGCTTTAAAGAATTATTTTGTTATGTATTCTCTGAATCTGGACTTCTGAAGACATCTAAAGGGCTCTGATGGTTAAAGGAGTTACGAATTTTCTGGCATGATAAAGTAGTTTGATAGGATATAGGAAGCAACCTAATTATGTTTCACTTTGGAACATTTCACTTGCTTCAAGTCCAAAGGAGGATAGTGCATAAGTGCTTTTGAATGCAGCTTCTTTCATTTATTAATGCCATTTATATGTTCCAAGTATTATCTTAGTGAAATTTTATGCTATGAACTCTTAGCAGTGTTTCTCATGTACAGGTAAAAACTATTGGATCACTATTTTTCTAAATGTAAATTACTTGTCACATAATGTTCTACATACAGTTTTCATGTTAGTTCGCTGATTTGAGGACTCAGAACAAGCTTCATTTATTTGTTTTGTTTAAAAAAAATGTATCCAGAAATTATCTATAATGTTCCAGACCATAGTAACACATGTTGTGGATGCAGTTATCAAAAAGCAAATTACCTGGCATTGTGGTGCTTAGATTCTACTCTTAGAGCTAGATCATTAACAAATAAATATATTATGACAGGTAGCAATGAGTGCTAAGAAGAACTCAGCTGGGTAAGGAAATGGAGAGTGACTGGGTAGGGGATATATATACACACACACACACATATATATATATATATATATATATATATATATACACATATATATATACACGTGTATATATATATATACACACATATATATACGTGTGTGTATATATATATATATATATGTGTGTGTGTGTGTATATTTAATAAAGAGCTCAGGAAATGCCTCTATGAAGAATTTAATTTGAGGAAACATCTAAATTAAGTGAGTGAGTTTCTCCAGAGCCAATGAGAAGAAGATATCCCAAGCAGAAATCATAGCAAATCCGGAGACTCTGAGACCTCATGGATCTTGGTGTATTTGAGACACAGCAAGAAAGTGAGTGTAGCATAGTAAGATAGGGTACAGGAGAACAGGTGGGAGGGTTGGCAGATACGAGATCAGAGAGTTGGGCAGGAGCCAGATCATGTGAGACTTTTTGAGCCATGGAAAGGACCCTGTCTTTTACTCTGATGTGATGCGAAGCAAAAGAGTGAGGTATTCTGCTCTAAATATCGAGTTAGGCTGAATAGTCCCCAAATGTACCTAAATCGTAGTCCCCAGAACATGTGACAATGTTATCAAAGGGGCTTTGCAGATGTGACTAAATTTAGGATTTTGCAATGAGGAGATTATCCTGGATTATCCACCTAAGTATTATGTAATTACCATGGTCCTTATAAGAGGAATTTGGGAAGAATTTGAGGAGGTGATGTGATAAAAGAAGCAGAGATTGGAGAGATGTGCTTTGAGAATGGGGGAAGGACCCAGAAGCTAAGAAACATGGATGGCTTTAGAAGCTGAAAGAAGGAAAGGGGATGGATTCTCCCCACAGGGTTTCCAGGAGGAAGCATTGCAGTCGACATGCTGACTTCAGTTTAATGAAATTGATTTCAGACTTTTGACCTCCAGAACTGTAATTGAATGAACTTATGTTGCTTTAAGCCACTAAGTTTGTGGTAATTTGTTACAGCAGAAATAGGAGACTAATATAAGTATATTAGTTATGTACTTACAACTCTGGCTGACCCTTGAACAACATGGGTTTGAACTGTGTGGGTCCACTTATACATGAATTTTTTTCGATAAACGCAGTACAGTACTACAAATGTATTTTCTCTTCTTTATGATTTTCTTAACATTTTCTTTTCTCTAGCTTACTTTATTGTAAGAATACAGCATATAATACCTCAACATACAGATGTGTGTTAATCAACTATAACATAGTTATAATAACTGTATTATGTAAAGCTTATAGTTAACGGTAGGCTATTAATAGTTAAGTTTTGGTGGAGTCAAAAGTCATATGACTGCATGAGGGTCAATGCTTCTGACCTTCATGTTGTTCAAGGGCTATCTATATCTTTTTTTTTTAATTTTGTTTAATGTTTATTTATTTTTGAGGGAGAGAGAGAGACAGAGACAGAGACAGAGACAGAGTGTGAGTGAAGGAGGTGCAGATAGAGAGGGAGAGACAGAATCCGAAGCAGGCTCCAGGCTCTGGGCTATTAGCACAGAGCCTGATGTGGGGCTCGAACTCACAAACTGCGAGATCATGACCTGAGCTGAAGTCGGACGCTTAACTGACTAAGCCACCCAGGTGCCTGAAGGGCTATCTATATCTATATATCTGTATCTGTCTATATCTATATCATCTATCTATATCTATCTATCTATATCTATCACTTAATTAAAATATATAGATAACTCTAAAGATTGGAGAATAGAATTTCAAAAGAGTAGAAGAAGGCTCAGTCAGTAGAGCATGAGACTCTTAATCCTGTGGTTGTGAGTTCGAGGCCCACATTGGGGATTGAGCTTAAAGAAAAAGGGAGTCCTGTTAGGAAATAATAGTGGTTTGAGCTGGTGGGTTTTCAGGGAAGTAGGTAGACTAAAGAACTTGCTGACTGACTGTGTGTCTTGAGTAAATGACAGATGTTCTATTAGTTTTCTATTGCTGAGTAACAAATTACCACAATTTAGCTGGTTACAGCAATACAAATGTATTATCTCTGCTTCTGTCCACTTATTATCTCATAAGTCCAAGTGGGCTCAGTATGCCTAGGGTTTCCCATGGCTGAAATCAAGGTATCAGCTGGACTGAACCCTTCTCTGGAGTCTCTGAGGAAGAATCCATTTTTTTAGCTAACTCTGTTAGCTAAAACAACTCTGTTGTTGGCAGAATTCTGTTCCTTCTCATTGTAGGACTGAGATCCCTATTGTCCTACTGACTGCCCAGCTGGAGTTGCTCTCAGCCATTAGAGGCAGCTCTCAGATCCTTTCTGTGTGGTCTTTTCTATTTTGAAAGCCACCAATGGCCCATTGAATCCTTCTTGTGCTTTGAGTATGAGCTCCCTTCTGCTACCTGCTGCTGAAAATCCCCTGCTTTTCAAGGGCTCACAAGATGACATTAGGCCTACCTGATAATCTCTCTTTATTTAACTAAAAGCCAACTTTATTAGTTGATAAATGACTTTATTATGTCTGCATTGTCCCCTTGGCCATTGTCTTAGTCAATACTTATACTCCTGGCCTGGTTTTTAGATAAGCAGCCGAGAATGTTTTTAAGGAGATGGAAGATTACATAGGCCGCTTCTCTGTTTTACATTTGGATCTTGGCCTGAAATAAATCTGTAAAAAATTACTTCATTTCTCAATACCTTAGATTGGCTCCTTAAAGTCTCTTGCACATTAAATAAGCCACACTACATTTTTTTGAGAAATAATGCAAATTCCAAGCAATGGAGAATAATTCAGGAAATATTAATATGAGAATGAGTATTTAAAATGAAAGATATTAAATATAATCAAAAATGTGGTAAACTATAGTAGAAACTAAATATGATTAGCGATAATATAAATACGATATTTCACATCATGCAGTTTGGTCAAAATTTGGTAGTGAATAACCTTAGACCTTTTTATTCAACTGATTGCAACATCAAACATTAATAATAGTTAATAAATGACATTATCTCTGATAATTTTCTTTTCAGCGGTTAGCTTTTGCAGGTGAGAAAAAGGCAGCTGATATTTATGCCATGCAGAAGAAAGCTAAAGACTTATAAGGAAGTGTTCTCCATTCTTTGTGAGCTATAAAGTCTGTCCAAATAGCAATATCCTCTCCCTCAGAGAATCTGCTGCTTGGGCCGGCCGTGTGTTATTGTATTTGGACCGTCTCCATCTGCAAATGTTGACTTTTCATCTGTGACCAAGGAAAAAAATCTGTATGAGGAATGTGTAAAACATTTAATCCTTGTTTACTTGTTAACCAAAGGTTTTGTCAAATCCTGCTGGTGTGGGGTTTTTTTTGTTTTTGGTTTTTTTTTTTTTTTTTTTTTTGCATTTGCTTCTCAAGGTGACTGTAGGTGCAGTCTCAATGTAGCGTTTAAATCTGAGCTATAAGCTAAACTCTGACTAAATCATTAGGTTTTTTTTTACTTAGATTTAGAAACATAAATACTTGTTCTAAATATAGTTTCACATTCAAAAAACTGAATGTGACCTAAATAATACAGTAATCTACAGGAAAAATTGATTTATAATTTCTTTGCTCTGTCTGGGGCTTCTCATAACTAAAATGAAAACAACACTGAAAAGTTTGATTATCTATGGCAAACCACAGTGGTATTTGATGAGAGAATAAGAAAGTGGTAGAGGTCATGCATGAAAAGCTAGTCTCTTACTCTTAATTTATAGATGACAAACTAGGACTAGCTAAAATCTTTTAGGAATCTAAAATTACTTTCACAAAGTCTATATTCATTCATTGTTTGACTGTGACTTAAATCTATTTCTGTTTGACCTAGCTATCCGTGTGACCTGATGGTTCTGATTTTAGATATTCTATTTAGCAATCTCTTGAGCCTAACATGATCAAACAAAGCTTGTTGAGTGAATGAATGAAAAATATTTTTCCCATAAGTGTGTTCAAATTTGCCAGATCTATTTTTGGGATTCAGACTGTCCACATAACTGTGCTGCACTATTTCGTATGCCAATGGAATGGCAACATTAATGGCAATGTAATTTATTATACTTTTTGATTGTTTTTCTATATAGAAGAGTAATAACTGATATTTATTCCCATGTGACATTGATTTAAAAATTTTGATTTGGCATTGTGTATTGTGATCTGAAGTAGAATGATGTCTCAAAAGGGAATGTGGGTAATGCTAAGCAAGTTCCTCTGTTTCTCATGCCAGCTCTCATATTTGAAATTAATTTTGGCCATAGTTTAGATGGGAAGCAAATTAATTGATTTGATTTTTAACAGCAACTGTTCAATAAATATAGTAAGTGGTGATAGAATAGTAGAGAGGAGGGATGCCTAGCAGATGAATTTGACCCATTTTTCAGGTCCCTCCATATTTGCATAAGCATAAGCATTTAGCTTCAGCTTTTCGTTCAAGGTAATCCACAGCAATGATAAGAAATCGTTACACTGTTACATCGTGCCAGAAAAAAAAGAAAAAGAAAAAGAAAAAGAAAGAAGGAAAGAAAGAAAGAAAGCAAAGAAGGGAAAAGAGAAAAATGATAGACATAAGCTGAAAATGAGGGTGACAATGAGCTAGCAAAAATACTGATGTTTTTGTATTGGTCTCTTAGAGATGCTAAAATTAACTTCAAATGTAGTGGGTGAAAGTATTTGTTTCCCTGAAATTTTATTATAGGAAAATTGATTAAGGCAAAGAGCAATCATGAAAAATAAGATTTTTCACAGTATATTAATAACAGCAAGTGTAAAGCAAAATTATAGGATGAAAGTCTACGTAAAATGGAAATTTATTTAAAACAAGTGAAGAAATTTTATCATTTGCCTAGAGATCTGGGAAACTGCTGCAGCCAATCCAAATCTGGGGATGCCTCCTTCACTGTAAGGTGCTTAGTGATGCACAGCTCTGTGAACTTCCTACCTGCTACCATAAAATCTTGGGGAAATCAGCAAAATTGAACTTAAGAACAAATGTTTTGCATAAAAATACTGATACATGTTCTTACCACAAAAAAGGCCATTGTAACATGAGAATCAGATGTGTTCTGCATAGAAGATGTATTTTTCTATCATAAAAATCAAGTGAAATGAAAAATTGAGTGAAATGGGATGAGTTTGATCCCAAATGATATAAAAATGACTCCTCTCTTTTGCAATTCAATCCTGGTAGTCTGTTTAATCATATTTTACCCCACAGTAAAAATTCTAGAGAAAATTCATTCACATAAAAGGCCAAATATTCATATAGTATGAAACCTAACCAGGAATAGGAAAGGTGTCATGATTTTTTTAAAAAAAATATCAGTTCCAAGCTTTGGAATTAAAAGGTTTCAAGTCCTCAGGTTGAAAAGTAGGTGGACCACAAGCCAGAAGGTACTTGTTAATTACAGCAGTTGAGTTAATCAATGAAGTAACGGTTCTGCCTCTGGGTATAATAAAATGAGATCAAGACCCATTCAGCTATCCTACCACTTAGGTATAGCTGGAGATCCATTAACTTGGATCGTTTCACATTTTAAACTCACGTCTTTAAAACTCAGCAATTCAAGCAGCTCTCTGACAGCTATTGATGCCTAACCATAGAAAAAGTATTTTGTTGGGTTTTGAGTGAGAAGGTGAGCTATGCAAAGGTGGAGAGGGAAATACACTGACACCTGATATAAATATTAACTGAGACAACTTTCAAGCTTTTGGTTATGTGCTTTTGTATTTGCTTTCAACATTTAAATGCAGAGACAGATGGCTTGTACAGTTTTATCAGCCCTTGTGTCTTTATACATTCAAAAACCTGGAATGATAACCAAACCCATAGATTGCAGATTGTGAAAGGGAACAAATAATTTAGTTTTTTTTAAAAAAATCAATAAATGTTTCAGTCTTAGAAAAATCATGATGGTGGATTTTAATTATTTTTAAGAGAAAGGAAATAACTTGGTGCAATGCTGAAATTGTAGAAAATAATGTATGTGCAGTTCGGAATCCTGACCTGGGTTCTAAACAGATACTGTATGAGGTAGCACAAGTAGGACATTAAAATGTGTAAAAAATTGGAGAAATGGGAAAAACACATGTGCACACAAACACATGTACACGCATAAAATCTTAAGGCATTTATTAAGAATCCAACGTAGTATCTGATATGTGTGGTACATGATAGATATTCAATATTCACTTGTTGAGGGAACTTATGAATGGAAAATATTATTCATCACTTAAGATAATTACTTATTATGATAATATTTAAAATAATTATGGTCAAAGATGAAGAGCAATATTTTAGTGCCTATATATTTCATATTTTAGCAAAAATGTCCTGGTATTTTAAGTGCTATATATTTGATGGAGAATTATAGGTTGATTGTTTTTAATCATATTTTGGGAAGTGACAGTATTCAATATCAGTGCTTTATAAAGAATGTGTTTCTCCTTTTAAAAAGTACAAAACAATTCAGTCATTGTATCTAAAAATGAAAGCAATGAATGGTAACTCTTCCATGGTTAGCATGCTTCCGATTATAAGCTTTTACTTTTTTTATAATTTTTTTAAAGTTTATTTATCTTGGGAGAAAGAGCATGCAAGTAGGGGAGGGGCAGAGAGAGAGGGAAAGAGAATGACAAACAGGCTCCACGCTGTCAGTGCGGAGCCTGACCTGGGACTGGAACTCACGACTTCTAAGATCACGATCTGGGCCGAAATCAAGAGCCACTTAACCAACTGAGCCACCCAGGTGCCCCCTGATTGTAAACTTTTAAAGAACAGGGACTTTTAGGGAACCAGAGGTGTGACTGTTTTCCCTTTAATAATCCCTAATTGAAAAAATGTGTTTTTTTCCCCTTCTTACCAAATCATGACAATTTGGAAGCATTGTTATTTTCCAAAATAAAACCCAGGAGTAGGGGGTGGTTTGTTGTTGTTTAACATCAAGGCAACTACTGGTGATTAAATATAGGCCCAAATAAAACAAGTAAAAATTTCCTTATTCAATGTCATGTCCCTAAATAAAACTTAACCAAAACATAAAGCAAAGTATATTTCCCAACCATGTGGTTCAAGCATGTAAGAAAATTTGTGTCATACAATTTCATATACTTATGTTTTTTCTTTAATGCTGTGTTGAGTGAGTGCTGAGGTCCTGGCAAAAGTCTGGTCACTTCCCCTTGAATAATCCCACACCACACATTACTTCCCTTCTAGAGACCTCACACTCCTAGATCATTATGCACCCTCCTTAATTGCCCAGGGGTGACATACCAGACAACTTCAGACAGCCCCTTTCCCCTAGAATGTGAGAAATTATTCAAATTCATCAGTCCACAGACAGCCCAGGGAACCAGCTCACCCCACCCACCCTGTCTGCCAGGCATAAACGCCCCCCCTGAAATTCCCCCTTTTTCACCTTTTCCTGGTGCAACCTTCTGTGCTGCCCTGCCCCGTGGCCTTTTCTCTTTTAGAGCCATAAGGAACACAGACTTCTGGCTTTCATTCAAGTGTTGTGTTGTGTTCCACCTTGCGGTGGATCTTTCAATCTTATACAGGAATCAGCTACCTGAAAGACTTACCTAAGAATCTACAAATGTCTGGAAATATATTTATGCATTTTATCAAAAGCCTTCAAATTTACTTGTGCGAATAAATCTAAGTAGAATTCGCAAAGAGCGATTGATATTATTTAATGGAAAGAAGCTCATTTTTTTACCAGTCAGGATTTTGTATAGTACTCATAACTGTAGATGTCTTCAATTGTCAATTATCTGTAAGAGGAACTTTCAGAAAAAGGTAGAAATGATGTAATAGGGAAAAAAGTCCATCTGTTACCTTGCAAAGAGACAAGCCTTCCTAAATCAGTTGACTGCTAATGACACCTGTTCCTTCTTAAGGATACCCTTTTCTTCCCTCTTTGTTCACTGCTTGTAAAATAGAAGTAGTGAGAATTTTAAAAATTCCCAGGGTAACCTGAAAACTCTATGAGGACAGTGTTGACATCTATTTTGACCACTGCTGTATTCCTGGTGCCTGTCACAGTGTCAGCATATAATATGTGCTCAGTAAATATTTATGGAATAAATAAATGTTACCAGTTCTGAAAAAAAAATACAGTATTTGTTAAAATGTGTCACTCATTGCTGAAGACTTAGGGTCCATATATTCTCACACACACACACACACACACACACACACACACACTTTCTCAATCTCTGGGTAATCTTTCTTTTTTTAAATATTTTTAAAAGTGTATTTATTCTGAGAGAGAGAGAGTGAAAACATGTGTGTCAGCAGGGGAAGGGCAGAGAGAGAGAGGGAGAGAGAGAGAATCCCAAGCAGACTCTGCATGGAGCCTCATATGGTGCTCTATTTCACAAACTGTGAGATCATGACCTGAGCCTAAGTGAAAAGTCAGGTGCTTAACTGACTGAGCCACCCAAGTGCCCCCCTGGGTAATTTCTTAATTTAATATGAGAATAATGAATGTTGGATAAAGCTATTTTAAAAAATAATCTTCAGTGAAATCATATGATACTTATCTTTTCCTGACTTACTTCTTTTGCTTAGCATAATACCCTCTAGTTCCATCCATGTTGTTACAAAAGGCAAGATTTCATTCTTTTTGATTACCTCATATGTGGAATTTAAGAAACAAAACAGATGGACATAGGGGAAGAGAAGGAAAAATAAGATTAAAACAGAAGGAGGTAAATCATAAGAGACTCTTAAATACAGAGAACAAACTGAGGGTTACTGCAGGGGTGTTGGGGTGTTGGGTGGGGGTATGGGCTAAATGGGTGATGGGCATTAAGGAGGGCACTTGTTGGAATGAGAGCTGGGTGTTATATATAAGTGATAAATCACTAAATTCTTCTCCTGAAGCTATATTACACTATATGTTAACTAATTTGGATTTGAATAAAATTAAAAATAAATAAAAATATTTATAAATAAAACAAAAATAATCTTGCATATTCTTTCCTTTTATGTACTCAATAAAAACCTGATTCTATTGATATTTCTGAGATAGCTAATTATTTGTTTTCCTTTGAGACATCAACAACAACAAAAAAAGAAAAACTTAATGGTTCTAGAAAAGTAAAAAACGAACTTTGGTTTAGAGGCCTCAAGCTAGATTGCACATCAAATTGGTGATTACTTTATCTTCTCCATTGATGTCTTGAAAGGAGTGAATATATTTAACAGCGAAGTTAAATAATTCATTTATTATCTGTCACAAAGTATTGTGAAGCAGAGATGTGCTGTTGAGGAAGCTTTTGGTGTGATGTTTGTGAAATCAGCATCTTCTATTAGAATTACTTAAGGTCTGCCTTTAAGCAGAGGATATTTTTAATTATTTCTCAGAACATTTTCAACCTCATAAAATTTTAATTAACAATTAACATTGTTCATAGATCATCACTGTTGCTTAGCACAATAAGGAATCAAAAGACTGAGAAGTCGTTTTTTTTTCCACTAATGGATTTTAAATCTAGTTGGGATAAAACAAAAATAAAATGATACTCACGAAAGTACGGAAGCTCCCTCAAAAGACAAAGGTATCATTAAGGCAGGAGTTGAGGAAGCTCAATGAGGAAAATTGTCATTCATCACTAAGAGGAGATCTGTGGATATCTTCAAGGTACACACAAAATATGAATTGGTGTAGTTGTGGGAGTTAGCTTTGGTACTTGGGAAGCAAGCTGACCTTGAAAGAATAAGTAATTAAATGAAAATGGTCCAAAGCATGCAAAAAGCATCTTCTAAACCTGTGATCTCAATGTAAGGAGCATGAATTGGTTTGAGCAAAATGTGTTCACTTTGTGGATACAGAATCACTGAGCACACTAAACTGAACCTAAAAGGGAGAAATTAGTTTGAACTTTTGAAGGGTGGGCAGAATTCTGAGGACAAAGAAGGGCTCATAGAGAAGTTCAAATTAAATATACTAGGATGTAAGTAATCTTTGGAGGTTTGTGACAGAAATAGTTTTGAGTAATGAGCGTGTGTTTAAACGAAATAAATCTGTTTGCTTTTGGCGGGATGGAAATACAGGTCAGATGAGAAAGAATTTTAAAGTTGTTCTAAAGAGAAGGTTTTAGATTTTAAAAATGACTAAAATTTGAATTTGTAGGAAAGAGTAAATTTTAGCCACATTTTTTTCTCATCTGGTGACCATTCTGATGTTGCTTGTGTTTTGTGGTCTCAGGTATTTGTATCAACTGTTACCTATTTCAGCAGGAATTTTTTCATATGCAAGGAATAACTGGAATATTAGTAAGACAAAAAGATGTTAAAATTAAAAAGCACAATTTGGGGCACTTAAAAATGTTAGTAGTGCTAACTTGGGCTTTAGCAAAAACATACATTCCAATCAACGGATTAAGTGTTTTAATTGTTGATGAGGCAATGTTGCAGAAATGTTTTCTTCACTTTCTTCTACATTTTTATTCTGGTGACTATTTTGAAAATGCTTTTTGCCTCAGCCATTTTTGCCTCTCCACTTAACCTCCTTCGTAAAATCAATTCCTAATTTCCAGCCTATCACTTATCACTTGACTGTTTAATCAAGGGGAAAGAAAACAAAACAAAACAGTTTTTTCCTAAATCATTTGGCTGTTGTTTTTCAGTAAAGGGCTAATTTCCTCTTTATATAATCAGAAAAGAGTTTACTTTTGAAATGAAGATTAAAATATATGTTGTAGATTGCCTGCTAGGAAAAACAAGCAAACCAATAGATAAATATCTACGATGACTTTTTCCCCCTGAATATTAGACTCCATGTGATCCAATTTGCAACTTAGCTAGACTTTCATTCTAGTGAATTTATTTAATACACTTAGAAATATAGAAAATAGTTTAGGCTTGTCGGCACCTGCGTGGCTCGGTGGGTTAAGCGTCCGACTTCGACTCAAGTCATGATCTTGTGGTTCCTGGGTTCCAGCCCCAGGTCAAGCTTTGTCCTGACAGCTCAGAATCCGGAGCCTGCTTCGGATTCTGTGTCTTCCTCTCTCTCTGCCCCTCCCCCCACTCACACTCTGTCTCTCTCTCTCTCTCAAAAGTAAATAAACATTTAAAAAATTTAAAAGAAAAGAAAATAGGTTAGGTTTGGAAACAACCAAATGCTGTCTTTGAATGCAAATGACTTCTTTATTTACTTGGATTTCAGAATGCTTGCAGCAGACCAGGTGTTCCTTTAGTAATACACACAGTTAAAATATGCTTTAATTTTTTTAAATTTAAAAATGTTGCACACTTTCGTATGGTTTTGTATAAAAATAACATGTTTTTATGGAAAACTGGTATTTTATATAATCATTTAGAGTATTTATTTTTTAGTATTATATTTCAAGTATTTTCTGTTTTTATGGAGTTGTACATTACATATTTACATATTTTTCTTTTTTTTTTTTTTATTTTTTAATATATGAAATTTACTGTCAAATTGGTTTCCATACAACACCCAGTGCTCATCCCAAAAGGTGCCCTCCTCAATACCCATCACCCACCCTGCCCTCCCTCCCACCCCCCATCAACCCTCAGTTTGTTCTCAGTTTTTAACAGTCTCTAATGCTTTGGCTCTCTCCCACTCTAACCTCTTTTTTTTTTTTTTTTTTCTTCCCCTCCCCCATGGGTTTCTGTTATGTTTCTCAGGATCCACATAAGAGTGAAACCATATGGTATCTGTCTTTCTCTGTATGGCTTATTTCACTTAGCATCACACTCTCCAGTTCCATCCATGTTGCTACAAAAGGCCATATTTCATTTTTTCTCATTGCCACGTAGTATTCCATTGTGTATATAAACCACAATTTCTTTATCCATTCATCAGTTGATGGACATTTAGGCTCTTTCCATAATTTGGCTATTGTTGAGAGTGCCGCTATAAACATTGGGGTACAGGTGCCCCTATGCATCAGTACTCCTGTATCCCTTGGATAAATTCCTAGCAGTGCTATTGCTGGGTCATAGGGTAGGTCTATTTTTAATTTTCTGAGGAACCTCCATACTGTTTTCCAGAGCGGCTGCACCAATTTGCATTCCCACCAACAGTGCAAGAGGGTTCCTGTTTCTCCACATCCTCTCCAGCATCTATAGTCTCCTGATTTCTTCATTTTGGCCACTCTGACTGGCGTGAGGTGGTATCTGAGTGTGGTTTTGATTTGTATTTCCCTGATAAGGAGCGACGTTGAACATCTTTTCATGTGCCTGTTGGCCATCCGGATGTCTTCTTTAGAGAAGTGTCTATTCATGTTTTCTGCCCATTTCTTCACTGGGTTATTTGTTTTTCTGGTGTGGAGTTTGATGAGCTCTTTATAGATTTTGGATACTAGCCCTTTGTCCGATGTGTCATTTGCAAATATCTTTTCCCATTCCGTTGGTTGCCTTTTAGTTTTGTTGGTTGTTTCCTTTGCTGTGCAGAAGCTTTTTATCTTCATAAGGTCCCAGTAATTCACTTTTGCTTTTAATTCCCTTGCCTTTGGGGATGTGCCGAGTAAGAGATTGCTACGGCTGAGGTCAGAGAGGTCTTTTCCTGCTTTCTCCTCTAAGGTTTTGATGGTTTCCTGTCTCACATTCAGGTCCTTTATCCATTTTGAGTTTATTTTTGTGAATGGTGTGAGAAAGTGGTCTAGTTTCAACCTTCTGCATGTTGCTGTCCAGTTCTCCCAGCACCATTTGTTAAAGAGACTGTCTTTTTTCCATTGGATGTTCTTTCCTGCTTTGTCAAAGATGAGTTGGCCATACGTTTGTGGGTCTAGTTCTGGGGTTTCTATTCTATTCCATTGGTCTATGTGTCTGTTTTTATGCCAATACCATGCTGTCTTGATGATGACAGCTTTGTAGTAGAGGCTAAAGTCTGGGATTGTGATGCCTCCTGCTTTGGTCTTCTTCTTCAAAATTACTTTGGCTATTCGGGGCCTTTTGTGGTTCCATATGAATTTTAGGATTGCTTGTTCTAGTTTCGAGAAGAATGCTGGTGCAATTTTGATTGGGATTGCATTGAATGTGTAGATAGCTTTGGGTAGTATTGACATTTTGACAATATTTATTCTTCCAATCCATGAGCAGGGAATGTCTTTCCATTTCTTTATATCTTCTTCAATTACCTGCATAAGCTTTCTATAGTTTTCAGCATACAGATCTTTTACATCTTTGGTTAGATTTATTCCTAGGTATTTTATGCTTCTTGGTGCAATTGTGAATGGGATCAGTTTCTTCATTTGTCTTTCTGTTGCTTCATTGTTAGTGTATAAGAATGCAACTGATTTCTGCACATTGATTTTGTATCCTGCAACTTTGCTGAATTCATGTATCAGTTCTAGCAGACTTTTGGTGGAGTCTATCGGATTTTCCATGTATAATATCATGTCATCTGCAAAAAGCGAAAGCTTGACTTCATCTTTGCCAATTTTGATGCCTTTGATTTCCTTTTGTTGTCTGATTGCTGATGCTAGAACTTCCAGCACTATATTAAACAGCAGCGGTGACAGTGGGCATCCCTGTCGTGTTCCTGATCTCAGGGAAAAAGCTCTCAGTTTTTCCCCGTTGAGGATGATGTTAGCTGTGGGCTTTTCATAAATGGCCTTTATGATCTTTAAGTATGTTCCTTCTATCCCGACTTTCTCAAGGGTTTTTATTAACAAAGGGTGCTGGATTTTGTCAAAGGCCTTTTCTGCATCGATTGACAGGATCATATGGTTCTTCTCTTTTTTTTTGTTAATGTGATGTATCACGTTGATTGATTTGCGAATGTTGAACCAGCCCTGCATCCCAGGAATGAATCCCACTTGATCATGGTGAATAATTCTTTTTATATGCTGTTGAATTCGATTTGCTAGTATCTTATTAAGAATTTTTGCATCCATATTCATCAGGGATATTGGCCTGTAGTTCTCTTTTTTTACTGGGTCTCTGTCTGGTTTAGGAATCAAAGTAATACTGGCTTCATAGAATGAGTCTGGAAGTTTTCCTTCCCTTTCTATTTCTTGGAATAGCTTGAGAAGGATAGGTATTATCTCTGCTTTAAATGTCTGGTAGAACTCCCCTGGGAAGCCATCTGGTCCTGGACTCTTATTTGTTGGGAGATTTTTGATAACCGATTCAATTTCTTTGCTGGTTATGGGTCTGTTCAAGCTTTCTATTTCCTCCTGATTGAGTTTTGGAAGAGTGTGGGTGTTTAGAAATTTGTCCATTTCTTCCAGGTTGTCCAATTTGCTGGCATATAATTTTTCATAGTATTCCCTGATAATTGTTTGTATCTCTGAGGGATTGGTTGTGATCATTCCATTTTCATTCATGATTTTATCTATTTGGGTCATCTCCCTTTTCTTTTTGAGAAGCCTGGCTAGAGGTTTGTCAATTTTGTTTATTTTTTCAAAAAACCAACTCTTGGTTTCGTTGATCTGCTCTACAGTTTTTTTAGATTCTATATTGTTTATTTCTGCTCTGATCTTTATTATTTCTCTTCTTCTGCTGGGTTTAGGCTGCCTTTGCTGTTCTGCTTCTATTTCCTTTAGGTGTGCTGTTAGATTTTGTATTTGGGATTTTTCTTGTTTCTTGAGATAGGCCTGGATTGCAATGTATTTTCCTCTCAGGACTGCCTTCACTGCATCCCAAAGCGTTTGGATTGTTGTATTTTCATTTTCGTTTGTTTCCATATATGTTTTAATTTCTTCTCTAATTGCCTGGTTGACCCACTCATTCGTTAGTAGGGTGTTCTTTAACCTCCATGCTTTTGGAGGTTTTCCAGACTTTTTCCTGTGGTTGATTTCAAGCTTCATAGCATTGTGGTCTGAAAGTATGCATGGTATAATTTCAATTCTTGTAAACTTATGAAGGGCTGTTTTGTGACCCAGTATATGATCTATCTTGGAGAATGTTCCATGTGCACTCGAGAAGAAAGTATATTCTGTTGCTTTGGGATGCAGAGTTCTAAATATATCTGTCAAGTCCATCTGATCCAATGTATCATTCAGGGCCCTTGTTTCTTTATTGACTGTGTGTCTAGATGATCTATCCATTTCTGTAAGTGGGGTGTTAAAGTCCCCTGCAATGGCCACATTCTTATCAATAAGGTTGCTTATGTTTATGAGTAATTGTTTTATATATCTGGGGGCTCGGGTATTTGGCGCATAGACATTTATAATAGTTAGCTCTTCCTGGTGGATAGACCCTGTGATTATTATATAATGCCCTTCTTCATCTCTTGTTACAGCCTTTAATTTAAAGTCTAGTTTGTCTGATATAAGTATGGCTACTCCAGCTTTCTTTTGGCTTCCAGGAGCATGATAAATAGTTCTCCATCCCCTCACTCTCAATCTAAAGGTGTCCTCGGATCTAAAATGAGTCTCTTGTAGACAGCAAATAGATGGGTCTTGTTTTTTTATCCATTCTGATACCCTATGTCTTTTAGTTGGCGCATTTAATCCATTTACATTCAGTGTTATTATAGAAAGATATGGGTTTAGAGTCATTGTGATGTCTGTATGTTTTATGCTTGTAGTGATGTCTCTGGTACTTTGTCTCACAGGATCCCCCTTAGGATCTCTTGTAGGGCTGGTTTCGTGGTGACAAATTCCTTCAGTTTTTGTTTGTTTGGGAAGACCTTTATCTCTCCTTCTATTCTAAATGACAGACTTGCTGGATAAAGGATTCTCGGCTGCGTATTTTTTCTGTTTAGCACACTGTAGATATCGTGCCAAGCCTTTCTGGCCTGCCAAGTTTCAAAGGAGAGATCAGTCACGAGTCTTATAGGTCTCCCTTTATATGTGAGGGCACGTTTATCCCTTGCTGCTTTCAGAATTTTCTCTTTATCCTTGTATTTTGCCAGTTTCACTATGATATGTCGTGCAGAAGATCGATTCAAGTTACATCTGAAGGGAGTTCTCTGTGCCTCTTGGATTTCAATGCCTTTTTCCTTCCCCAGTTCAGGGAAGTTCTCAGCTATAATTTGTTCAAGTACCCCTTCAGCACCTTTCCCTCTCTCTTCCTCCTCTGGGATACCAATTATGCGTATATTATTTTTTTTTAGTGTATCACTTAGTTCTCTAATTTTCCCCTCATACTCCTGGATTTTTTTATCTCTCTTTCTTTCAGCTTCCTCTTTCTCCATAACTTTATCTTCTAGTTCACCTATTCTCTCCTCTGCCTCTTCAAGCCGAGCCATCGTGGATTCCATTTTGTTTTGCAATTCGTTTAAAGCGTTTTTCAACTCCTCGTGACTGTTCCTTAGTCCCTCGATCTTTGTGGCAAGAGATTCTCTGCTGTCCTGTATACTGTTTTCAAGCCCAGCGATTAATTTTATGACTATTATTCTAAATTCACTTTCTGTTATATTATTTAAATCCTTTTTGATCACTTCATTAGCTGTTGTTATTTCCTGGAGATTCTTCTGAGGGGAATTCTTCCGTTTGGTCATTTTGGAGAGTCCCTGGCGTGGTGAGGACCTGCAGTGCACTTCCCCTGTGCTGTGGTGTATAACTGGAGTTAGTGGGCGGGGCCGCAGTCCGACCCGATGTCTGCCCCCAGCCCACTGCTGGGGCCACAGTCAGACTGGTGTGTGCCTTCTCTTCCCCTCTCCTAGGGGCGGGATTCACTGTGGGGTGGCGTGTCCCGTCTGGGCTACTTGCACACTGCCAGGCTTGTGTTGCTGGGGATCTGGCGTATTAGCTGGGGTGGGTAGGCAAGGTGCACGGGGGCTGGAGGGGCAGGCTTAGCTCGCTTCTCCTTAGGTGATCCACTTCAGGAGGGGCCCTGTGGCAGCGGGAGGGAGTCAGATCCGCTGCCGGAGGTTTGGCTCCGCAGAAGCACAGAGTTGGGTGTTTGCGCGGAGCGAGCAAGTTCCCTGGCAGGAACTGGTTCCCTTTGGGATTTTGGCTGGGGGATGGGCGGGGGAGATGGCGCTGGCGCCTTTGTTCCCCGCCAAGCTGAGCTCTGCCGTCCGGGGGCTCAGCAGCTCTCCCTCCCTTTGTCCTCCAGCCTTCCCGCTTTCCGCGCAGAGCTGTTAACTTATGACCTCCCAGACGCTAAGTCGCGCTTGCTGTCGGAGCACAGTCTGTCCGGCCCCTCCGCTTTTGCCAGCCCGACTCGGGGGCTCTGCTTGGCCGGCGAGCCGCCCCTCCGCCCCGGCTCCCTCCCGCCAGTCCGTGGAGCGCGCACCGCCTCGCCGCCCTTCCTACCCTCTTCCGTGGGCCTCTCGTCTGCGCTTGACTCCGGAGACTCCCTTCTGCTAATCCTCTGGCGGTTTTCTGGGTTCTTTAGGCAGGTGTAGGTGGAATCTAAGTGATCGGCAGGACGCGCTGTGAGCCCGCGTCCTCCTACGCCGCCATCTTCTGGAACCCTCCTTACATATTTTTCAACATCACACATAAAAATTTTCGACTCTTCATAATTTTTCATGAATAAGGGCTTTTTGTTGAGAATTAGACGGTAAATCAGTAACAATACATACTCCACAGAAACAGTTGATCAGAAATGGTGTATTGTGGGTATATCTGTTTACTCATGTCTGTTTCTCAATATAAATGAAGGCTGAAGGAAAGAGATGACTCTTACTTCCACAACAAGGAATTCGATTCCTTCTGTTCCTCTTAAAAGACTGAATTCTTTGAATTGCGTAACTTATTATACTTTCATAAGAAAATGAAATCACCAATGCACTTCTTCTCAAAGGTGACAATTTTAAATTACAGTTCTAACCACTTTCTTTTCTTATTTTCTCTGTCTCTTGCCCTCTGTAGATGGGCCTTTGGGTCCCCGAGGATTAGCTGAAGCCACAGAGATGTGCACTCAAGAGTGCTTGGTTTTGGGTCACTCTGATAATTGCTGGATGCCTCCTGGCTTGGGCCCATATCAACACCCTAAATCTCCTCTCTCAACCTTTGCACCCCAGAAAGAATGGGTCAAGAAGGACAAGCTTGTGAATGGGCACACCCTTACCAGAGCCTGGAAAGAAGATAGCAACAGGAACCAGTTCAATGACCGTAAGCAGTATGGCTCCAATGAAGGCCATTTCAACAATGGCAGTCACATGACAGACATTCCTCTGGCAAATCTGAAGTCTTATAAGCAAGCAGGAGGTACTATTGAGAGTCCGAAGGAGCACCAACTCTAAAAAAAAACAAAAAAAACAAAAGGCTATATGGGACCTAATAACTTTAATCTAAATAGACATGCTAATACTGTGTGTGTCAGAGCTTTATGTATTCAATAGATCTCTATAACTATGCCCCTTTATAGCAGGGATATCCATAACTTTGTGTTAGCACCATGGAGGATACAATATTTTACAACATAAAAAAGAAGATAGTTCTACTAGCCACGTGATCTTGTTTACTAGAATTGATTAAACTCTCCAGAGATGATCACTCCATTGTGCAAATATCTTTTTTTCTTTTTTTTTCTTTTCTTTCTTTCTTTCTTTCTTTCTTTCTTTCTTTCTTTCTTTCTTTCTTTTTTAATTGCATTTTACTTTTGACCCTGGACTGCTGCTATGAACAATAGAATATGCATTTGGAGAGTAAGAAAGTTCCATGGATTAGAGTGACTGACAAACATATCCAGTTAGAAAATTGTGCTCTTTTTGTCATTGATTTGTGCTGGGACTGCTATACTTGACATTATACTTCAAACGAAACTTAAAAAGATTAAGCATTAAACCTATTGTGCTGTTAACAACGTTAGTGGATACTTGTAAGTCAATCAGTGTTAAAGTATTTGTAAATAGAAGCAAGTTATTATTAACAACTTTTGTGTACTTACAACGTTCACCTAAAAAATGTTGTAGCATAATTCCGTGTTTTATGGTTGCTTCTTTCCTTTTTCTTAATTTGCCTCTTTGTCGTTATTTTTGTTGTTTCTTTCAGTGAGGTGTTTCTGCGTTAGTAGTCTGTCTTGACACACATTGTTCAAAGGATCTCAAACGCTTGTGTTTAAAAAAAGGTTCTGGAATCCTGCTTCTTTTGTGATTGCTTATGATGCTGGGATTCTATAAAAAATAAAGATAAAATGAAAACCTTATATAAGAACAGGACTTCTGCAAAAGCTTGGAAACTCAGAACCTATTTTCTTGACATCCTTGTTTTCAAAGTAGGCGAAAGCAAAATCACTTAATCAGTAGCATTAAGTGTGAGAGTAATGGGAAAGTGTTATCCTTCAGCAAGTAATACAATATCCTGTGCTTGTCACTCATACAAAACTAATGTATCAAAATTAGCATATATTGAAGAAAAATTACTATTCAAAAATAGTTTCAACCGGGCAAGTGTGTGTCTACAACTTTGTTGAAATGGCAGAGTTTGTGTTGATCCTCATATACAATAATGTTGTTGTAACACAAGTGTTAGACCATAGCCACAAAATATTTAATGTGTTGTGCCTTCATGATGTAACAGAACATTCTCCAGGTAGGCTAGTTGGGGGAAATAAAGGGATAAATCTCTAATTATTGCTGTTTAACTGTTTGTTATCATAGTCGGTCAATGCCTGGCAGGTACCAGCATCTTGTCACTTAGGTCCAACCAACAGAGTGACAACAAATGTTCATAAGATCTCAGTTGCACGTGCAAACAAATCCAAATTCGAACATTCTTAGGAGGTTTTTGTTAAGGCATGACAGATGATTTAAACAAATAAATAGCATGCAACAAAATGTCTTTATTGAAAGAAGTGAAAGTTATCTTAATGCCACGGTTCAACATCAGTTTAAAAGTAAAAAAAAAAATAAAATAAAAAATAAAAAAAAAGGTTTGCTAATCTGATAGTTAATTTGTTCTTACCAAAAATAAAATTACTTTGTAAATAGCAATTCACGTTTTTCCACAGTATAATGGAAAATAATGGGTAGGGGTGCATTGCTTATTGAAGTACATTTTTGTCGGTTTGTGAGGGGTGTTTGATGACTTTGACAGAATCAATATCTAAACAATTATCCTTGTTACTGCTTTGCCAGTTCTACGTTATTTACAATTATTCAGCTCTTGCAATAAATGTTCTGAATTCCTGATTGTAGTGTGTT
Source organism: Panthera tigris (assembly GCF_018350195.1). Lineage (NCBI taxonomy): Eukaryota > Metazoa > Chordata > Mammalia > Carnivora > Felidae > Panthera > Panthera tigris. The sequence continues at coordinate 41,159,434 of NC_056660.1, read as the reverse complement.
AATTCTTGGTCAACATCCAAAGTGATAATTTCTACTCTAATTGTTGGATAAATATATGTGGGTAAATCAGCTCTTAATTAGAAATCAAGGCGGACTTTTGAGGGGTTTAATACCTATGTTCTGAAAATACGATTTAAAGAGTTAAACTTCTGGTCTATGAAATCATTTTCTAGAGAAATTCATGGAGAAGTTCAGTTCACTTTCTAGTCAAGATTCATGCAAGTTTTATCAAACTGAAATCCCAAGTCCAGAAAGCTGGCAGGTAGACTAGTAAATGAGGTTATTTTATTGTTGGCCAAGGCAGAAGAGAACTATTCTGGGATTAAGGCCTTGAAACAAGGGCTAACACGTCATCTGTATTTCTTTCAGATAGGAAAATAGGCACAGAAAGCTTTCAAGGATAATAAGACATACTCATACATATGCCGTGTGTTTATTTCTCCAGAGAACACCTGGATCGATTTTCATTCGTGTTAGGGTTTTAGGGGAGGTAAGCAAGCCTGACTCTCCCTCTAGAGCTTTTTGTAGCAATGGGAGATAAGATTCAGGAGTTAGAGACACAGAGATAAAGATACTTGCTTGGACTGTGGCTGGGTGTGAAACTGTAACCCTTCACTTGTGAATAAGCCAGACTCACCCATGACTGTGAGGCACACCATGGAACCTCTGTGTTTTCTTCAGAGGGTGCGGCCTGCCCCAGGACACAGAGCATGAATGAATCCTGAAAACATGTCACTCTGGAAAAGATAAAGTCCATGCCTGTATAGTCTTTCTTCATTTTGTTATCAGATAAGTCATTCTCCTCTGCTTTTAAGAGTAAAGTGTGAGAGAAATTAAAACAATTTCTCTTATAGTTCTCCTGCCCGTAGAGTCGAACTATTCAAATAAAAAATAAAGACATAAAAATGGAACCAAAAAAAGTGCAATAGTTCTCCTCTCTATGAACAACCTTCACAAGTGTGGGAAAGAAACTCCTCATCCCCTCCATATTTCTATGAATAAATACAACAATATCTAGTCTTATCAAGACATTCAGTTATATGCTTTGTGAAATTTTAGGGTTGATAATATCACGAACCAAAATGGTTTATCAAGTAAATAAAAGAGTACATTCATAATGACTGTTGTTCAAGTATTGTCCACATTGTTTAATTGTGGAGGCATTGAATATTATGAGTCTTTATTTACCTGAAAATTAAAGCCATTTACATTTCCTAGAAAAGCACACCTATATGAAATCTATAAAGATAATGACTTCTAGAGTGATTATCAAATAGTATGATGCTATATATTAATGTTTTTAAGGCAGGTATAGAGATAAACTTTATAAAGCTGAATGTGACCTATGAGCATTTCTACACATACTCTAACATAAAATATATATTTAAATAATGGTCGTTCATTAACAGACAACTGAGCACTCATTTTGTTGCACTGATGCTATTCAGCAGATCTCATTCAGCGTCAAGTGGTGTTCCCTCCCCCATCATTCCTTAGCTAAAGCTAGAAATGCAGCTGAGGCCCCAAAGCCCTTATAGTATTTATTAAACTCTCTTGGCTAGATGCCAGGGATGGCTAATTATTATTAGTGAGGAGTGTTGGCAGCCAGGGATGAAAGGGATGCCTTGTCGGTTTCAATTCTAATGTGGATACCAGGGTGTTGCTTTGTAAGAGGGCAAACCAAACTATCAAAAGGAGGAGGGGTGTTGCCAGTTTAAAAATGCTTCATTTTCTGCTTTGTTTTAAACAGAGTTGATCTTCTCTCCCTGAAGGAAGCTCCTTCATTGGTTCTTTTGGGAGAGAGTGCTTTCAGATTCTCCCAGTGTTCTTAAAGGCACAGTGATCACATAATGAACTCTCTATGTACTGTTCCTTCCTATTCACAACTACCGAAGTTTTAGTAGATATCAACTGGCCTTTTCACTGTTGAGAAAATATATAATTATTCTCTTAGTATTGAAATATCTTTGTAAGGTAAATACTATTAAAACATGACTATCATAATAATATTTCTTTCACATCCAGTTCACTCAAAGTATAAATTAATGGGTATCCCAAAAATATCAGTTTTGCGTTCTCTTGATGCTACCATCATCTGTTTTAAAACATTAAATAAGGGGGCGCCTGGGTGGCTCGGTCGGTTGAGCGTCTGACTTCAGCCCAGGTCATGATCTCACAGTTCGTGAGTTTGAGCCCCGCATTGGGCTCTGTGCTGACAGCTCAGAGCCTGGAGCCTGCTTCTGATTCTGGGTCTCCCTCCCTCTCTGCCCCGTCCCCACTCGTGCTCTGTCTCTGTCTTTCTTAAATAAAACATTAAAAAAAATTACAAAAAAAACATTAAATAAGGACTGTATTTTCTATTTTTATATATGCGTTTTATTTTCTTATATCTTAAGATTCTTAAATAGCACCCCCACATACATGGAAATGAGTTCCATCCATATTTTTGTTATCCTAATGTATTACAGTGTTCTTGAAGCTTTATAGTAAAAATGTCTTTAGAAATATTCTTTCATTTTTTATCCTTAGATTTTTCTTTAAAGTCTTCTGGTTGTATTCTTATTAGCATATATACAACACAATTATTATTGGGCTTATTCAATGCCAGATATTATAGAACTCATGTATTTTGAAAATATGTTCAACTATAGTGATTTTTTTCAAATAGTATCACAGTACCATTTAAATTCAAACCCTGTCTTTTCTGGACCTTTGTTGTTCTTCTTAAACTTTTTTTATTGAGATACAATTGGTTTCAGGTATACAACATGATTCACTATTTGTATATATTGCAAAATGATCTCCACAACATCTAGTTAACAGCCGTCACCACCCATAATTATAATTATTTTTCTTGTGACAACTTTTAATATTTTCTCTCTTAGCAGCTTTCAATTATACAATACAATATTATTAACTATAGTCACAATGCTGTACATTATCTTTATGGTTCTTCTGTTCTAACAAGTGTTTATGTTTTCACTTCCAAATTCATCATTAGTTTTGGCATCATTGACATCATCCTGGACAATGATACTCAATTATAGTAATAAAAATCTTCACCTTGGATCTCTAATACAATTAAGGTGTGCTGTGATATAGTATCAGGTGATTCTAAGTGAAATTTCACTTTTTTATATTTCACGTTCGTTACATCTATTTTGTTTTAACTGTTCACATCAGCCATTGTAGTCATTATTATTTTGTATATGAAGCATTTTTGCTTTCTGAAGAAAAATAAATCATGAAAAGATTTAGGGTACTATTATATACATTCTCCATTAAATTCATAGACCCCAAACATACTTTGATGTCAGTATAACCAGCAACTTGGCCTCAGTGGCAGGGCATCAAACTGCTTAGTGATAGCAGTAAGCTATAATGGAACATATGAAACACTCCCTCCTCCTGAAAACATTTTCTTCTCCTGGCTTCCTGGATACCACAACCTCTTGACTTCCTCTTACTTTATTGGCCATGTCTTCTCAGATCTTCTTTTTCAACATATGTGTTTACAGCTCTAAGTTTCCCTGAGTACTGCCTTTGCTTCATCCCATCAGTTTTGATATGTTGCCTTTTCATTTTTTTCAACCATAAGTATTTTCTAGTTTCCCTGCTGATTTCTTCTGTGACACATTGGTTGTTTAAGAGTGTGTTGTTTAATGTCCACATATTTGTGAGTTTTCCCATTGTCCTATTATTGATTTCCAGCTTGATCCCACTGTAGTTAGAAAAGATCGTTTTAGAATTTCAAACTTAAAATTTACTGAGATCTGTTTTGTTGCTTAACATATCTGATCATCCTCTTTTAAAACTGAAATGTCTCCCTTAGGATTCCCAATCCTACTTACAACCTGCTCTACTTCTCCCACCCATAGCACTGACCACCTTCTGACATAACTACAATTTACTCATTTTCTAAAAAAATTTTTGATGTTTATTCATTTTTGAGAGACAGAGAGAGACAGAGCATGAGCGGGTAAAGGACAAAGAGAGGGAGACACAGAATCTGAGGCAGGCTCCAGGCTCTGAGCCATCAGCACAGAGCCCAACGCAGGGCTCGAACTCACAAACTGCAAGACCATGACCTGAGCCAAAGTCGGTCGCTCAACTGACTGAGCCACCCAGGCGTCCCATACTCATTTTTAATGCTTATTGTTCATTGTCTCACTCGAAGATAAACCGCAGAAGGGCAAATAAAACAAATGATTTCCCTTTTACTCGGCAAGTTCTCTTCATAGATTCTATTTTCCCTTCTGTACTCCTTGAAGTCTGCACACTCTAATGACTGGTGAATGTGGTCACTGTTTTTTACAGGTTGTTCTTCCTTGCATTATGATTTGAAGTTCCAATACAAGCTTCCCTCACTCTCTAAGATACTCACTGTGCATTCCGCCCCCACCCCCAGTGCTGTCCACTCCCACGAAGGACATGTTGTGTGTGACCATCAGCCTATGGAAAAGATGGTAGCAGCCATCATTTTAAAGCCACATGTTATTTCTGCCAGAAACAAGTTTTTAGATTGTTTTCTCCCCCCCAGAATCCACACATCACAGGAAATAAAAATAACAGAAAAATTACAAAAACCAAAACAAAACAGAAAATTGAGTCAAAGAGAATGTGTGTGTCTGTGCATTACATGTGTGTGTGTGTTCATAAATTCACATCACCAGTTCTCCATACCTTCCAGAAATGGGCCATATGTTTGTCTCTGAAGTTAGTGAAAGCAAAAGCAAAACAGGAAGCAAAAGCATTCCATTTCCCAGTAAAATAAGTAAAATAGATTTTTAAATTTCAGTGGATCGTATTCTATCTTTGAGATTTTCTTCAAAGTCTGATAACAAATGGACCATTAAAAACAATATTTTTAAATAAACACATTTTCCCAAAGTTGAGTACATTTTTAGTAATAGTTTGTGTAAAATGTGAACATGACTATATAATCTACATAAAATTGTGTATAAAATATATTTTTTACTTTGCTTATAATAGCATTTTTAAATGTTCAGTTATGCATCACCTATATAATCTTGCTCGCAAGTTCCACCCTTTGGAAAACATCATAATAATGATAATTGTTTGTCCCCAGATCACTTATGTCACCAAGTCTCCTGTCACTAATTCTCCCCATGTATTATGGGAAGGACAGTTTCCCTTAGGAAAGTTTCAAAATGAGGAAATAATTTCCTTAGCCTCCATAGCCAGGAAGACCATAATCTTTGTAAAACATAACATGTCCAGCTTCGATAATTGTTCTCATTCCCCCACCTTTGGTTAAAGCATCTGTAATAAAATTGTGTTCAGGATCTAACTACAGGACCACTGTCCCCAGATATGGCAGAGGTTATAATAGACTTAAAATCTCTGCTCCCCAGTGCATGTGGGTTAGAGGCCTTTGGTTGTTTCACAATATGACAACTGACGAACAGTCTTTTTTAAAATCAGGGTTTTATTTCCTTTTGGTTAGAATTGTCCCAGACAGCAGTGGTGGCTTTCATCAGGCTTTAATCAAAGGCATTTGTATAGCACTTACTCTGTGCTCAGCACAGGTCTAAGGATTCACATGTGTTAACATTAGTTTTCTCATGTACTTTTTTTTTTAAGATGTGTGCTGTTTGTATCCCATTCTATAGATGAGGAAACTGAGATATGCGGAGCAACCCTAGATGGTAGCGGGAGCACGCAAGCGATCAAGCAGGGTGCCGTTCTGCCGGTCTGACGGCACAATCCAGGTGCTTCACTACTATGCAATACTCCCTTCTTATGAAAAATGCAAGCATTCTTTGATTCTTGGACCGAGTGACAAATTGATTTTTCTTTTTTTTAAGTACCAGCAATCATATGATTTATTAATTTATTCTAGAATAAATATCCCCCTTCCACTTAGAGTTGGGTTTACCCAATGGATGACATATTCATATGTTGGTTTAAATATCTTAGTTATTAAATGTGTAACAATTGTGCTATTTAGCCTTGGGGTGAAACGATACAGTCGAAAATGGCACACGGGTTTAGAGTGAATAGAACCTAAATCGTGTTACTAGGAAATCTAGCTAAAGTCCCTGCTGCTAGATAAAAATGCTCACTTCCTTTTACATGCCCTGGGTGTATCTGTTCACAGTTCACACCTTTTTAAACGTAGCCCTTGCCTTCTGTTCCCTACCTTGGAAAATCAGGTGAGGAACAAAGTGAGCCACATATCAGGTTTCCATTGCCAATAAACAGGGCATTAAAATGAGACCCAAATCAGTCTGATAATTAACTTTAGCAAGCCTATTTTCCTCCCGTCACGGAAACGCAGCTCGCATGGACATCGAGGGGAGCTACGTGCTCGCATGGAGAAGAGAATGGACTCCCCGAGTGTCATGGAGAAAGCTATACATATGTTAAGCTTCAAAGAATAAATGCCCTCTCTTACTGCATCACCAATTTTAATCAGCTGTTCTTACATCTACAGTGTGGCTTATTTTCCAAATGGAGACACAGCTCTTAATTTGACAAACAAGAATCCCAGATTACAGATATGAAATAAATTAATTACAGTGACAAGGTCATACCATGTAGCAGGACTTCATCTGTCTTTTCTTCTCCCAGGAAGGGCTGACCATAGATTTTAAATGTCAGCTCCCTGTAGTTCACAATCTTACACTGCACTCTTTTATAATAAGGTATGGTAACAAATGGCACAAGGAATTAAATATGAATATTCAATTAATAGTAGTTCAATAATATCATAGTATCACTCAGTAAACCATTATTCCATTTAAGCCACTTGTATAGGATAACATTATTCCTCTTTTATACTTTGATCTTTAATTATTTGCCATGACATACTTGCTGATGTAAATAATTGAACATCGGGTGCATAAGAAGTATCTGTCTCTTTATGCGCACACAGTAACCAGCATCAGAAAACCAATATTAAACTTCTTGAGAAAGAAAACACACATGGGTGGGTGTTTCTTTTAAAAATGTTAACCTGGGAATCTTTGCGTGTTTTATCATTTGTATGTAGATAGATATAAAATATATAGTTAATATAGTTATATAGACTGTTGTATGTTATTTTTAGCATTTATTACTAGTAACTTGTATGGTTATTTTTGTGTTCGTTTGGTATTGCTTATACAATTCCAGAATTCTAGGCAAAGAAGTCCATCTAGTAAAATACCAATTTCCCAGTGGGCTGGCATTTAAACTACCCAGCGCAGATGAAAAATCGCCAGAGAAGAGCTTGCTTTGGTTATGCATTCTAGGACTCATGAATTCATTTAAACTTACATGGTACAAAATGAAATACTTAACTATTTAGTTCACGGTTGATGCCTTTAGAGATATTTAGCAGTAGTGAAGTTCTGTATAATATTTCAATATTTATTAAAATTAATAATGGAATGAGGATAAAGAGATTTAGCTTATAAATCCTACTTAGGTAGAAAAATTTAAAGGAGATAATGATCCTGAATCTTACCAACTTGAGAAATTTCCATTTTACAGCATAATATCTGGCATTTTGTATAATTGACACAATCATTTTTAATGAAGTAGAATTGGGAGAATAATATTCACATTGTAAGCTTATTATGAAGATTGAATGGGGTGATTAATTGTTAGAGCCTAGAATGGTGTCTAGAATACCATAAGTGCTTCATAAATGCACTTTTATTTAATTATTTTTGATAGTCATAGTTTATTCAAAACCTTTTTTAATCACAAAACACTTAAAATATATCAAATCTTCAAAATATTATGAATGCATTTTCCTTTGGTTCTGTTCCTACACACTAAGTGTTGGACCAAGATTCTCACTAAGTTCTCTCTACTCTCAGAGAAGATTTTGCCTTTCATTCTAGGGAGCTGAGATGCTGTTAGTCAAGAATTCTTTCCACTTTTTACCAAAGCAGGTAGAAACTTAGCTTTTTCTCCTTCCTTTTTTTCTTTCTTCAGTTTACTTGAAAATTTTCAGTATTTCTGAATCCACATCCTTTGGCTCTTTCAGGATTATTCTATAATTATTCTATTGTGATTCTATAGTTCAGTCTGAATAAATGCAAACACTTCCAGAGGCTTTGAAAAAGATAGCAGACTCTGGCCACCATGGCCCTTTCCATACAGAATAGAGGGCTCTACTTGCCAAATCTTGCAAAATTTTCAAGGGAAGGCTAAATCCCCAATGTCATGGGAAATGTCTCTCTAGAATACATCATGAGTCTAATTTTAATTTTTTTAATGTTTTTATTAATTTATTTTTGAGACAGAGAGAGACAGACCATGAGCAGGGGAGGGACAGAGAGAGAGGAAGACACAGAATCTGAAGCAGGCTCCAGGCTCTGAGCTGACAGCACAAAGCCCGACGTGGGGCTTGAACTCACGGAGTGTGAGATCATGACCTGAGCTGAAGTCGGACACTCAACCTACTAAGCCACCCAGGCGCCCCATACATTATGAGTTTAAAACAAACAGACAAATCTGGCCCAGGTCAGAAATTCTCTCTTCTATTTTCTGTAAATTCAACTATTTTTATTTTACTTGCTCATAAGCTTATGTCTTTTCATGAGCATTTTCTAATGCTCGGGTCTCTCTAATTTAAAACAAACAAGAAATAACATACAAGTAAGTGGAAAGCTTCATTTCACTCACTTATCTATTGTCAGACCTGTTTTTATCCATTTCATGATCTTGAAGAAAAATCCATCAACACACTACCCATCAACTGTTCCCACCTATAACCACTCCCAACAAGATATCTCTTGCTAAATTCTCAAAATTATCTTGCCCAAATTTATTCCTGAATCAAAAGGTCACCTCTCAGGCTTTACTTCACTCAGTCTTTTAGTGGCATTGCACATGTTCTTAGAACATTCGACTCCTTTAGTTTTGCAACAAGGAATTCTGATGGCTTTCCTTCTATATCCTCAGAGTATGTCTTCTTAATATCCTATGCAAAATGCCTTCTTTTTCCAAGTGTTGACTGTTAGTTTTCCCTAAGGTTCTGTCTTCTCCCACACTGAATACTCTAAGTGCATCTTACGCATACCAATGGTTCAATTGTGAGCTCTCCAAATGTACAAATATAGTCCAGCTTTTTCTCCTATATACCAGACCCATGAAAACAACTGGTCAATAAAATATCCCAGAAATGCCTCAAATGCAATTCTACTCAGTGTCTCCATGCAGCCTCTAGAGAAGTCAGATCTCATGCTTCCAGACCATGTCTGAATGTAGAAGTAAAGAAAGAACCAGAGCCTCTGTGTACCTGGGCACCAGAGTCACTGTGGACCCTGCTGAAGCTGTAGGATGGTGGTGTGTGAGAACAACCCTCACAGGGGAAGGCCAAGAGAGCAGATTATGCTAGGGCAAGAGGGGTAGTGTGATAGCCCCTTCTATTAAATCACTGAAAGCCATAATGCCACTAAACCACTAGAGCCACCAATCTCAATTGGTGCTGACCAAATTTGGGGCATTGTTTAAACTGGATCTGTGACAGACAGCACGGTGGTGTAGCAAGCTCTAACATCTACTTATCTTCTTCCTGACTTGAACTCCTGAAAATCTATTCTCCAGTAGCCAGTGTATTTTGTCTAGAATGAAATCTGATCATATCACTCTGGGTCAAAACTATTCAGTGTTTTTCTATTATTCTCAGTCCAAAAGTCCATATGTCTTAAAATAGCCTGCAGACTCCAGCACCTTCTGTCCTCTGATCACTTGACCAGCCTCTTTGCAATTTATGCTAAAACATGGATCACTTGGTGATCCAGCTAAATTGAACTCCCCAGAGTTCCTTGAAAACACCATGCTCTTTTTCCCTTCTGGGTCTTTGTGAGTGTTCTTCACTCTGCTGGTACATTCTTGCCTTCTGTTCTCTTCCCTGGAGTAGCTAACTCCTTCTTACTCTTTAGGTCAGAGCTTAAAAGACTTCCTTTAAAGGCTTTTCTGACTGCTTCCAAGGAACCAAGACTATTGCCCACTCACAGCACTTGCACGGTATTGTAACTGTTCATTTACTTGCCAGGATCCCTCCTTTGACTCTAAACTGAGAACAAATATGACATCTCTCTTATTCACCATTGTGTTCACTGTTTGACATAGGAGGGGTTCAATACATGTTTGTGGAATCAATAAATGTTTATGGAATCAATTCATGGGTTTTGCCTTCTTGCAAGTGCACATCGGTACTACTCAGAGAACTTGGAAGACGATCCGAGTGACTATTATAGATATACAGATACATTGAGATATCTATAGATAATTGCCTGTATTACAGGTATTATAAAGATATTAAAGGTATTATTAAACCGATTTAGGACTGTTCTGATATACTATGTGTCGTAGGTTTTTCCTTTATTCCTCTTTTGCTTCTTTTTTTTTCTGTCTGAGGAAAAAGTAGAACTTCTTTTAATAGGGGCTGATTCAGACTTTACTGGCTTTGCCAGGGTGTAGGTGACAGGAAAAGGCAGAAGCAATAGTGATTACGCCTTTAGTAGGCAAGTGCTATAGAGAAAAAGATTGGTTTTCCTCTTGTCCAGATGTTCCTCCTGAGCATTCCTCTAGTGCCTTCCTTATCATAGTATTATTTCATTAAGCTATATTTGTATTTCTCAGTTTATTTGTTGCCCATTCCTCCTGACTGGGGACTATTTGAAGACTGATTCGTTACTCCTGTGGAATAAATATCTCATACAGGATTTATAATATGGCAGGCATTTAATGAATGCATAGTGTGAAATTTGGAATAAAACTCTTCTGCTTCTTGAAGTAGCAAGCTAAACTTGCTATAAATATGACAACCATTTGTCAGAATTTTTAAAAGATATACATCAGATGTGGATTTGATTAAATGGCTTTTAAATATCATTTTTTCCAGCTTAATGTTCTATAACACTTTGTAACATGATAAGTAGGATATATTTATGGAGAGGTATTAGGATAATATAGGGTTGGGAAATAGGGATCTATAAACCAAAGCAGAAAACCGAGACCCAAGGTGAAGTCAGTTTCTTATAAGTGTAATTATTTCACTGGGATTTTTTTCAACATGCTAATAAAGCAGACAATAGACTAGTCTAATACAACCTGAAGTTGAAAAACCTGCTCAAAGTTCTTTTTTGATTTCTCTTTCTTCAACTTTGTATTATAGTATAAATAATTCAAAAACATTTCAAATTTCCAAATTCAAACATGAACTACTTAGGAATTATGCCACAATTGCTAAATGGCACTATAAAATAAAATGGTTGGGCTGTGGATATGAAAAACCTACACTCAAATACAGTTGTTCAAAGTTTTATGCATTAAATACTGAATTATGAGTTATCAGTCATTCTTAAAAGGTGCATTTTATCTGAAATACTAAAAGATATTCCATAAGAGACAGTAATCTGCACTTACTCAATGCTCCAATATATAGAAGCAGTAATGCTTATGCAGTGGAGACAAACTGCTGTTTTAAATTTACCAAGAGTTTCTTCTGTTGCTCAAAGCGGAATCTGGATGTTTAAATTATTGAAGCAGATGAAATGGCAAATATGGTATTTATAAGTAGATTCTGAATTTTAGATTGGACATTGGAATTGTGCTGTGGAAATACTATCCCTGTATTCTGGTCAGGTCGGCTTGCGAGCAACAGTGACTCATGCAGACGTGAGGCAATCTTTAACAGTGATGAAATCTAAATGAAGACCATTAAGACGGAGATGTGACGTCATTAAGAGCTCAATTAGAGCTGAAGGAGATTAATGTTTATTCATCCTTTCCCTGTCCACCCCCAACACATACACTCGCAAAAAGGGAGGTGGTGGGAATTTGACCTCAAGAACGAGGACAGAAGCTGGCCCTAAGCAAAATGATTCAACAAAACAGATGGTTCTAGAAGTGAAAAGACTGCTAGATGCTAAGACTACTTTATATGGAGCCCATTTTTAAGGTGTCCCTTCCTGCATTGTAGTTCTCATTGTTATAAGCAAAATTTAGCCTAATTGTGTTACACACTACAGACTGGCATGAACTGTGCTGTGTAGGAATGGTGTATAATCACTCCCTTGTCCCTCTTGTGAGTCAAGAGGGAACAAAAAGAATCCTGGAATGACATTGCTTGAAGACATGGCAAGAGGAAACCAGTATCGATTTGTGGTATTAGAATAGCATTTCTTGAGAATCCTCAGAAATAACAAGAAAAGTAAATTTATGAAAGACACATATTTTCTGTAATCAAATAAGAATGGGGGCTTGGGGGTTGTCATTTGGTATTATGGAGAGAAACTGCTTTGTTAATTGAAACTGCTTAAGTTAATTTATATCAATAAGCATTCTTGCACTCCTAAATAGGTTATACTCCAAAGGTTTGCTTGGCTATTGAATGTTAGAAATCTGGATCGTTTTTCTCAAGGAGGGAATGATATGACAGCTGTATAGGATAGCTAGATGCTTCGAAAGCCTCTTTATCTTATTAATTCTTTTTTTTCTGTAACCCACAATGCTTGGGTAACATCTTTCATATGGACATAGTCTCCTGCTTCCGTACAAAGCCTGTTGACCCAACACAGATCTTAACACAGTGTTAATTGCAAACCAACTGCTCTTTTGAATTTAAACAATGCTTATTGACAGACAGAATAAGAAACACTTTTAACTCACTTCCATCATGACTTAGGTCTTCCCTCCCCCCTCTTTTTGTTTTTTTCCTCAACTTTGTAGAAAAATATTAAATTATGGTGAGTTGTCACTGGTACAGTTTTGTACACTCAGAGCGGCATCTACAGCTGACCCTGGTTTTCCTTGACAATTCAAAAGAGCGGGGAGTTAGGGATGTAGCTGACTGGTCAAGCCAGTAGCCCTAATGAGGAAAAGCAGAAACGCCACTCTTGGGACTCTCCCTGGGTCACAATGAAAGGTAGAAATGGAGAAAGCACAGGGGCAATGTTAGGCTGCAGCCATTGGAAGGTAATAAATGGAAAGGCACTAGAAAAAGCAAATTCCAGGCATTAGCTCAGATGCCAGAAAATTCTAAAAAACTATTTTTGGCAGCATAGCTTGATCTAGTTCCCGCTTACCCAACAGACTTAGCTTTTCTCTTTCAGCAAGAAATATTTATCAGAACACTGTTCTTAATGATTGCTTTACACTTGTCTAGGTGAAAAATCCTCTTCCAACAATTTTAATTGATTGATCACACTTTTGTTCAACTGTAATTTCCACTTTTTTATTAGAAAACTTATTTTGCTTTTGGTACACCAACCATATATACAGTCATTGACTTTGTCTTGTGCAATTTATTTTCTTCAGAAAACTAATACTGAATCTTATCTCTGTGATATTGATTATTTTAAAGTTCATTGAAATTAATGTTTCTAGAAACCCATGCCACACCTATTCTTTTTAAATAGAATCCTATGTTTTATGTGTAACTGTGTATGAAATATTGGAAAGATCCTTTATCATTACTGACCACCTTGTGAATTCAAATATCCAAAATATAAGAGAATAGGAGTCAATCAGGTCAAGGTTATTTTACTTAAACAAAATGTTCAGTTATACAAAGAGCACAGTTTCCTGCTTAATCACATTAGCTACACAAGCATCTGGAGTATAATTCTGCATATAGCAGTTCTCTTAGAATTCACACGTCATATTCACTCAATGAAATTTGAGAAAGTTACCCTAGATAAATAAAATATGCTTTGACTTAGTACTTTTTTTAATGTTTATTTATTTATTTTTGAGAGAGAGACAGAGAGAAAAATAGAAAGAGTGAAAACACAAGCAGGGGAGGGGCAGAGAGAGAGGGAGACACATTATCTGAAGCAGGCTCCAGGCTCTGAGCTGTCAACACAGAGCTCTACACAGGCATTGAACCCACGAACTGTGAGATCATAACCTGAGCCAAAGTCAGATGCTTAACTGACCGAGCCATCCAGATGCCTCTTGACTTACTACTTTTAAATATTGACATTTAAAAAGTGTTTCCTTAAAAAAAGAAACCAATAAAATCAGACAAAAAAATTTAAGTCCATTTTTCTCTTTTGTTCTAAATTATTGTGCTATTTCTTTTTCTTTATAATATTTTTAATGTTTATTTATTTTTGAGAGAGAGACAGAGCGTGAGCTGGGGAGGGGCAGAGAGAGAGGGAGACACAGAATCGGAAGCAGACTCCAGGCTGTCAACACAGAGTCTGACGCGGGGCTCGAACTCATGAATCCCCAGATCATGACCTGAGCTGAAGTCGGGTGCTTAACTGACTGAGCCACCCAGGCACCACTAAGCCTAAACTACTTTCTATATTTCTAAGTGTATTAAATAACCCAGGAGCCCCTATTGCACTATTTCTATCCAGAAGATGTTGCTACACATAGCAGGTAATTATAAATTTTGAAAATATGCCAACCTTGCTTTTATTTTTTTTTCCATGCATGGTATGCTTCATAGTTACCTTATGTTCAATTTTCTGAAGGTTGACTTTTTTATCTCTCAGCAAACTTAAGTCTTATAGTTCAAAGTTCCAAATATCTTCCTGACAATTCTGGGTACAAAACCTCTTTGGTTGCAGAAATATGTTCTCAAAATATTTGTGTTAAATTGACTGTGTATATGGTCTTTTTATTCCTGAGGCTGAACTGGGTCAATAAGTTTTGAATTCTTTGCTGCACAATGGGATCAAGACATAATTCTATAATATATTAATTAAATTAAATTAGAGTACATGTAAAATATGGTTCAATAAGAAAGGTTTTCTTTGGATTTAGGATATGTGTCTAATGTGTGTTATTTGCGATAGTCTTACATATTCAAATTTTATAATACTTGGCCCTGGGTCAAATTCAATCATAATGAATTTATAGCTTCTTCTGTTTTTAAAGAGATTTAAGAACTGATTAGATTTGAAGGGAAAAAAGTGATTAGATTTGATCAATCACTGTGCTTTTTAAAACATTTTTTCTCTGATGCTTTATTATTTTTACACAAAAGCTATTTCCTAACTTTTCCCCTATTGCTGTCAGCCTGATTTTGTTCAGCAATAGGACATGTTTAAAAAAAAAAAAAAATCTCACTGAAGGTAAGATTAGTCTCTGGCATAAAAGTGAATATGTAACAAATTTCTGGCCAATGACACAGAAATGGTAGTCTTCTGGGAAACCTCTGGGACAGACTTTTTGTGTTTTCTTTAATAAAAGAGACATCTTGATTGCATGCAGCTGTCTGTTATTATGAAGAAAAGGCCAGGAGTGAACCTGTTAACCCAGCAATCACCCACCTTGAGACTTCCTAATAAGTGAACAATCAACACCCTATGATTTAAGCCAGTGTCACGTAAGTCTATGATCAATTATCAAAAGCAACTCACCTAGACAAATAGATTCATAGATGTAGCTTGATCTCATCTACAAATAGCTGTAGCTTCAACTCTGACAGTTTGTACAATTTAAAGAGAAATAAAAATGGGAGCGAATGGAATAGGTGTTTTTCCAAACCAAAGAGAGAGCTCTGTGAAAAATAAATATGCCATAAGGGTGCAATGAATATTAGGTGCCTTTATCATTCTATCTGATTTTCATACTGTGATAATCCTAGCCTAGGGCAATTTCATTGGCTGTCCAGTGAGAAGTTGGGAAGTCAGTATGATTTGGCTGAAGGAAGATGGAATGAAAGCCAAGACATCAGAAAAATGGTACTGGTTCTAATCTGATTTTTCAGGAGTAACTAATGGACTTTAAGCAACATTATAAACACAAGACAGTTATATTAGCCAACACAAAAGATGTATTCTGAACGTGCATTAAAATAAACTTTATACTCAAATTAGCAACTCCTTGTTCAGATGAATTATAGGTATTAAATCACATATAGTCAGGGCCAGGACTGAGAAAGCCATTCTTTGCTTTTAAATTGAGGGCTTCATTAAATTTCAGGCCACTGGAGTATGGCAGAGCAGAAACCCATACAGAAAGAGTAAAAGCTGAGCAGAAAACCCATATTGCACGAGTACATTCATAGTTAACTTTCAGCAGAATCTTTGTGTAAACAACAAATAAGCGATGATTCAGAACGTCCTTTGCCCTCCTTGTTGAGGTTCAGCAACCATTCCCCTGTGACCAAGTGGGTGGTACTAGACCTTGAAGAAAATATCTCTGCTTCTTTTCACCTGTGATATTCATAAACTTTTTTCTTTTAATTCCTTTAATATTTTTAAAGCAATAATTTTGTCTTTCTATCCACTATGCCTGCCACGTGGTACTTAATTGATGATGGATGCTTAATAAACCTTTCCTGATATACCAACAAATTCCCACCCTCATTAGAAAAAAATACAAATAAAAAATGAGATACAATGCTTTAATCTATCAAAATAGCATTTTTTTTTTTAAAGATGCTGCTTGGTATTGGAGAGATACAATGAAATCGGCCGTTTTTATCCATTGCTGGAAGGGGAATAAATTGGCACAAGCATATACTAGTTATACATATTTCCTCATCCGTAAAATAAGGAAATGAATACTTAATTCACAGATAGGGATTAAATGAAATAATAAAAGGAAGTAGACAGTACAATAGTTTGTATGTAGTGACAAGTCCCAGTAGCTGACAAAAAAAAGAAAAAGAAAAGACAAGCAATAATTGGACACCTGTTTGTATTTCTTATCGATTTTGTGTTGCCTTCTTGACCATAAATTCCATAAGGCTGGATGCCATAGTCATCATATTTACTTTTGTAGCCTGTCACTTTACGCACTGGTGGCCATATTGTCATTCAGTTACTATGTGTTAAAATTCATACGGTTTATTTAGCTCCCTTAACTACTAAGAGAAATTTCATGTGCAAAAGCATACTGGCTATCAGTGGAGCAATAGAATGCATTTTACATTCTATGAATGATCATGTATGTGAAGGAGTGTGACACAGGAGGAAAGCACAGGCTCTGATTTTGGGAGAAATGCATCCAAGCTCCAACTGGCTATCTGCCATGGACAAGTTATTCCACTTTCATGAACTTCCATTTATATTTATGTGCCTCTGCAGTGAAGAAGTTCCATCTCAGGGAGTTTCTGTTGTCTTCAATGGGAACACATTTAAAGGTGTTGTGCACTTCACATGATCACAGATTTATAACTATTTCACCTAAATACAGAATTTCAGATTTTTAGGAAACATTCTAGACAAGCTCCTTACCCAGGCTCAAAACCGGTAAGATTGTAAGATTCCTGCCACCTACATTGTGCCCTTTACGTACCATACTCTTCGTGAGATTCTTTTTCCCTTTTGTGATTACAGTGCCTGGACATTCCATGTTGCCTGTTTTTCGCAGGAACGCTATAGTTTATGCCAGGGAGTGAGGAGGAGGAACAGAATAGGCAGAAGCCGATGAAAGAAATGAATGTGTCTGGTGGCGAGTTTGGTTGACACTGGGAGGGTTGGAGGGCTCCCTCTTCTCATTATAGCAAGCAGATACTGTCTGTTTCATTCGTGTCCAGTCTGTCAGGGAAACAAGTAGGAAAGCCTTTGTGCAGTTGTATTTGTGGTTTTAAAGTAAAATTCAAAAGAAATAGGAAGCAACACAGGGGAAACATCCTGGGGGGTAATTTGCCTCAAAGTTCCCATGTATCAGAATATACATGAAAAAGTTTAATTTTTACGATTATGAGTTACTTAATGTTATTAATTTTTTATTATGATTACTAAATGTTATTATCCTTAATATCATTCTATTGTCTGTGTATAAGAGTGTTTATAAATGTAGCAAAGTGTGATCCACGCTCTCATGGATTCTGGTGTTTACATAACACCTTTTACCTAATGTTCAAATGTGTTACCTGCTTAATCCTCACAATTTCACCACAGAGTCAGGATGTGAAGATGGAAAATTTAAGCAAATAATAATATCAGATCATTACCGAGCACTTCCTACGTGTCAAACACTATATTATGTGGTTTACATTTACTAATCTATTGAATTGTCATAGCAACCTTGTGAAGCAGAACTATTAGCCCATTTTATAGATAGGAAAACAGAGGCTGGGAGAATTTAAGTTATTTCGCCCAACATTACACAACCATCATGTTGTGAATGCAACATCTTGGCTCAGGAAAATAAAATTATTTATGAAATGTTAAGTCAATGATAATATTTAATCTAGAAATAAATATATTAGTTTTTATTCAGATCTCTTTATCCAGATTGCAAGTAGACGTGATGTGAATTTTCTGTTACTTTTTCTAAGCAGGAAACTTTCAGTTACTTTTTCTAAGCAAGATCCAAAATGAAGAGCGTTAAGTGTAATGATACTTTCATTCCATGGAAGAAAGAACAGAAGCCAGAGTTGTCAATCTCTCTTGTATTATTCCAACAGCTTTTGTGGTTTCATATGGCAGTTTCTGTGGGCTGCATTATTAAGTATGAGTTGACTCTTCTGATTTCATGTCTCTATGGACTTTTTAACGTTTATTTTATTTTTGAGACAGAGAGAGACAGAGCATGAACGGGGGAGGGTCAGAGAGAGGGAGACACAGAATCTGAAACAGGCTCCAGGCTCTGAGCGGTCAGCACAGAGCCCGACGCGGGGCTCGAACTCACAGACCTCGAGATCATGACCTGAGCCGAAGTTGGCCGCTTAACCGACTGAGCCACCCAGGCGCCCCTAGAGTTTTTAATATTTCTTATTTTCTGACAGTTTTTTTTTCTAAATAGGGTAATTTGAATTCAGCATTGTGGTGATTGTTTATAGAATTTAGTTTAGCTGTAGATAATGGAAATGTCTTTCACAAAAAGTATCATTTTATTAAGCTGAAGGTGGGCTTTGTTCCCTTGATAACTTTTTGACATTGAGACTGCCAAAAGAAGATGGATTTGTATTTTAAATGCTTTGAAGTTGGGACAATTTAAATGAGGGAAATTTCAAATGTCGCATGGAGACACAGCAAATTCTTTCATTGCCTGAAGCAGATAAAGAAAAAAAAGTCTGACTCATTTGCGTTCTTTTTTTAAAGCTGTTTTAAAATTGTAATGATGAGGTGTTTATATGTGTCAGGAGCTTCAAGGCTTAGTGGCATGATTAACTGAAAACCAAAAACATTAATGCTGTTTGGTAATACCAACATTTTCATTGGGTTTTAACTGTTTGAATAATGCTAAAAGTTGGAATTTTAGAAGGTGTCCTTGGAAGGATATTTTGTTTGGCAGAATCATCCCTAGGGAGGTACACATATTAAAAAAAAATCTTGTTTCTCATATTTCCTTCCCAACATTTTATGCAGGTGAAATCAGATAAAAAGCAACATTCATAAAACACTTGAATAAAGAAAAATATCATAAGATATAGCCTGAAGGAGGATATAAAGACAAGGATAGGGCCATTTCTTCCCTATTTCCATTTCTAGGCCAGGTAATATCCAACTCTTTTTGACTCCAACCCACAATAAGAAATACATATTACATTGTGATCTGGCACACATACCCAAACGAACTCCTGAAATAAAAGTGGCATGATGTATTACATGTGATGTACTCTATTTGTTATTCTTTTCCTGCTATATTTCACCACATTTCATTTTATTTGAAACAAAAGACTGGCCATTAGCATTAATGGAACTTTAGAATCCACTACTGAAATTTTTGAAGGTTTGGAGACAAAGTGAACTTCCTGTAGCTCTTTATGCCCAGCCTCTGTCGTTGCTAACCATCTTTCTAGCTGTGAGAAAGCCAGAGCTCCAATCTTGGATCATTCGACAATTGTATTCTCAGCTGATCTGTTTTATAAAACACTTAACATTTCTGTGCAGTTAAAAATATAAATTGTGCCATGACCTGATTTTAATGGAAACAAGTTTATTATGCCCTTTCATGTGCATTTAAATTGAATACATTTTAAACATTTTAAACAAGGAATTGATTCAGGTATGCTTTGCTGAGAAACACGACTATTTCCAGGCAGTTATAAAGTATGTCAAGCTCTGTTTGTTGAGGGCACAAATTCTTTTTAAAGAGGAAGGTAATTTTATTTTAGTTTTCGAAAATATATATATGCTACCGCTTTGCCTTTGAATGCACCGCTTGTTACATTTATTGAGGAAGGGGATTGAACTGTTATCTCTCACTACAACCTTTTCATTTCTTAAGAAATCACTTCTTTCCTAAAGATCAGCTACAGTGTTACATTAGCTGAACTTGGGTGGAGTCTGGATACCTTAACAGTTTGCAGAACAGCTGCCCATGCACAGATCTGTTACCTGCAACTAAATGCAGCCTGATGTTGATCTGAATTCTCAAATGTCTTAGTCCTTCCTTGGACCCCTTCCCACAACACATGCACTCACACCCACACACTCACTCACTCACTGACTCGTTCACTCACTTCTCGTCCAGATGCTACTATGACCTGTAGTCGGCCTGTTTCAACCATTCTTGATCTCTCTCTCTCTCTCATTTTGGTCTCTATCATCTATGCCTATCTCTAACCCATGGCACTGCCTTTTACTCTTAGAATTCACCATTTGCATCTGGCTTTGTCCTTCCCATAATCATTCTATTTTCACAGAGGGCTCTAGATCTGAGTTTTTGTTTATTGACTTCCACCATTGGACAGAGCCTGGTTGAGTTACAAGGTTTGTAGCTTGCTGCAGCCATCTTTTCCTTACTTATTTGTATATTTCGCTGTATTTTAAAAATGTACCCAGACGAGTATTGGCCTGGCTTATGTGCCATCTCACTTTCTCCCTTATGTCTTCTCCCATTTGCAATTCCTCTTTATGAACTGTCCACTACCTATATTACTCTTTGGCAACTGGCCATAAAGTAAGTTTCCAGAAAACAAATCACAGTTTTCCTTTGAGTTGTATTTAGTATAAACAGACATATTCCTCTGGAGAAAATCTAAACTGAAGAACTTGGTTCATCATCTTCCCCATTATATACTGGGAAATATTGTTTACAATTGTTTTCATCAGAGAGATTTTTTTTCTTTTTTCATTTTTTTTACATTCATTTATTTATTGAGAGAGAGAGAGAGAGAGAGAGAGAGCGAACAGGGTAGGGGCAGAGAGAGAAAGAGAGAATTCCAAGCAGGCTCCTCACTGTCAGCACACAGCCTGATCTGGGGCTCAAACTCAGGAGTGTGAGATCATGATCTGATCCAAAATCAAGAGTGGGATGCTTGGGGCACCTGGGTGGCTCAGTCAGTTGAGCGTCCGACTTCAGCTCAGGTCATGAACTCATGGCTCGTGACTTGGAGCCCCGTGTTGCACTCTGTGCCGACAACTCAGAACCTGGAGCCTGCTTCAGATTCTGGGTCTTTCTCTCTCTTTGCCCCTCCCTTGTTGGCACTCTGTCTGTCTCTCTCTCAAAAATAAATAAATATAAAAAACTGAAATAAAAAATAAAAAGTGGGAAGCCTAACCAACGGAGTCACCCAGGCACCCCAAAGAGACATTTTTCTATATCTATACCCTGATCTCTCAGACATGTCAGACTCCATCCTCTTGGTTGATGTTTCCAGTATTTTAGGTGATAGTAGCAAATGTTGCCTTGAGGTGATGCATTCTTTCTGTTTTGGTAATGTTTACTTATTTTTGAGAGACAGAGACAGAGCACAAGTGGGAGAGAGGCAGAGAGAGAGGGAGACACAGAATCCGAAGCAGGCTCCAGGCTCTGAGCTGTCAGCACAGAGCCCAACGCGAGGGTAGAACTCATGAACCGCAAGATCACGACCTGAGCCGAAGTCGGACGCTTAACCGACAGAGCCACCCAGGCACCCTGAGGTGATGCATTCTAAACACATTTTTATCGATACTGGACAGGTCTCTTAATGTTAAATATTTGATTAATAATACAAAAGAAAGTAATACAAATTGACCAGTTCTACAGTTCTATTAATACATGGGATTTACTTAAAATAAGCAGTATGCCATGCTGAGAACTTCCAACGTATATCAACTTTGTTCACTACTCGCTTTCTAGTGCCCAGAATAAAGCCTGGACTTAGAAGTTTCGTAATATATTTGTAAAATTTTAAAAAGAATAAATGTTCATGTCCTCGATTCAAATGCCAAAAGTAAAATAGACTTAAAGAGAATTGTATTTGCCAGTGTAGGTAGGGGAATTCTTAATCTTCTTTTGTACATTAAACTATCATGCTCTCAAGGAAAAAAAAAAGGAAGCAAATAATTCAGCAGAATAATGTAATATGTGCTAAGTAATGCTAAAGCTTCCCTTGTTTCAGTTTAGTTTTCCTTAGAGTTTTTAAGTGTTACAAAAGATACTGATATTAATTGTTCTAAAGCGAAGCTTCATTTTTCTTCCAGATATGCAGGATGCTTCCATGAAGGCAAATTGGAACACTTGAAAAATATTTATGCTAATCAGTACCTGCTTTAGTACACATTCGGCCCTGTTAGCCTCTTTGATTTAGGCGTCTGCTGGTGAGGAAAGGAGCCTGCCGCTCCACCTCAACCCTCCCTCTCTACTACTTTGCATGCCTACCAGATTGTATCTATATCCATGGGGTATCTCACAGTCACTCTCTTTCCCACCTTTGAGGAAGAGGGCCAACCATTCCTTTCTCTGTCTGCCTTCTTCCATCAGGGGTCACTCTGGTAGAGCAACAGTCACAGTGTGAGAATTAACACAGGGAAAACAGTTCGTAAGAGTATGAAGCAGTGAGTTCATGGCTCCAAGGACAGGCTAGATCCTTCCAGTTGAGTACTCTGCCGGCTCCCCTGAGAATCTTCTCTCAGTCTCTCCTTCATCCTTAGTGCCATACCACCAGACGCTGGGTCAGGTAGCATCTCTGCAGGTTAAAGAAGCCGCATTCTTTGGAAACAGCACTTGGGTTGAATGTATTTTCTTCAGTGTCGGCCTGCAAGTGGCCTGAGCACGCACTCATGACTGAGAACCTCATGGAAACGCTTGTGAGGAAAGGAAATTGTAAAGCTGTTTCCACTGAGAGACTCTGCGGGCAAACTTCTGGACGAACTCCAGTCATTACACATTTGGAAAGGGTTTCACACAAAGGTATTTTGTGCATGAATGGTCTAGAGGAATAGGTTTCTGGACCAACTGGTGTGTAGCTAATTTTAAAAAGTCAGTTTACCATAACAATTATTTTATGGGCTGCAGAGCAGATCTCATTAAAGAAGGAAGGGAATCGTAAATTAGAGGAGAAGCAAACACATTAATATGCCTAATGCTGCCTCTCTTAACATGAACATTACAAATAGGATTAAGATACAACTTTGTTTTCTTTTTCTTTTCTCTTTATTTAAAAAAGAAAAAGGACTGTTCAGTGAAGATTTTCAAATATGGTGTCTCTCAATTTCTTTCTTTGGTTTCTCAGAAACATTTAAAGAATACCTATAGTTTGTCCAAAAACTTCTCCAAAGGTATCCTAATTATTTTGTTAGTTTACACAATTTATCGGAGGCTTTTTGTTTTATAGAAATATTTTGAAAATCCTTATATTAGTATTTTATTTCTCCAGTGGCCACCTACTTTCTTCTGTAATCTGTTTTGGAATTAAAACGAGTTGCTTAAGGCTGCTCTTGATAGCTATTAGAGAAAATAAAATATGTATGCCCCATTATGTCTTTCACTGAAAAAAGCTCAATAGTTTCAGTCTCATTTATTTGATTTATTTAAATACACAGACTTTTGTGCGGACTTTCTTGGAGTGAGGTGTTTAAAACACCCATTTTCCACTTTTGTTTGTTCCTCTCTCCTCTCACAAACTTTCCCCAAACATTAATGTATATTTTTAGATTTAAAAAAATTAATATTTAGGAAAAGATTGTAAGCATTTTTGCAATATATGCAAGGTGCTGAACGCTTTTGAGATACATTCCCCAAGTTTTAGAGGTAGTTCTAAGGTCCCTTCTTGTAAATCCTATCATTAAATCTCTTTTATGTGTTCATTAATCCCATAAATATTAATTGAATATTTACTGCAACAGATGCAGTGATGGGTTTGGATTTGGAGGAGCCTAAGTGTGTATAATTTTGGGGTCTGTCTTTAATAAAGGCTATAGAATGAACCATTCACAAAGTGGCAAATGTTTAACAAAAACATATGAACTTGCGAATGCATTGCTTGGGGCCCTCCCAGGGCCATGAATGTACCTAAGGAAGGAATGGACCCTCAAGCCCAAGGGCTTCGTTATCTTCACAGGAAATATGGCTCTAGTTTTAAACACAATAACTTGTGCTGGCAATAAAGAGATGAAGAAGATATTTAGGACCACATTCATGAAATTCAGAGTCTAGAGGGAAAGAGTGACTTTAAATAAACCTCATATCCAATCAGTGTTTCTGCTCCTGTTTTGCTGGGGGTGATCTGGCTACTTTTCAGGCTCTCCCACCTGGTTCTAGGCACCAAGGCTTCAGATACCCAGCTCAGTGCATTTAAATTTTCCTACTTTTCCCATCGCATCACATTCTCTTTGCTGCAACTTTAGTCTTAGTTAAAACCGAGCTTCATCCAGTATCATCTCTTTTCTTCTGGGCAACTCATTATTCTATTGCCTGTTGAAAACTCTTGAGGAACAGAGCTGTGAGCATTCTTCCAACTCCATGTCTGTTTTGAATAATTATTTATAAGTAGTGATTCCCAAGTCACACCAAGTAAGGAGACATATTTTTTATAATCATAAATCGGTATTTTTGTGACTCTTTCCTCAACTCCTCTGGAATTCTTGACATTGTCAGATTCTTCCGAAGAGATCTGAGTATCTTCCAGAGTGTGTAACAGAAGTGCTCTCCAGCCTAATCTCTTGGTTCCCGTGATAGCTTCACTCACACGCTGATTTGCTGTGATTATATCTACAGTCTTTGACATTGTCGAAGGCCACTCCCCAAGATGCCCTCATTATTGTGATACCTGAAAAAGTCTACACTAAGGCTATAACGCTCAAGGTCAAAGGACCTAAGTTCTGAACCCAAGAAAATGTAGAGTTTTGAGAAAACAACGAGAACTTCTTCCAGTACTGGAGGTTTAGAACCTCGTGTCCTCATGTCATGGTTAGGCAATGTCCCAGGTCTGCAGCGGGGCAAACAAGAAAACAAATATCTCCACCACCACTAAATCTGTTTATTCCCAACATCTTTTTTTTTTTTTTTAATTTAAAGTTTATGTTGAGAGAGAGCGTGGGCAGAGAAAGTTATGTTGAGAGAGAGCGTGGGAGGGGCAGAGAAAGAGGGAGAGAGAATCCCAAGCAGGCCCCGCACTCTCAGCGCAGAGCCCACTGTAGGGCTTGATCTATGACCTGAGCTGAAATCAAGAGTTGGACACTTAACCGACTGAATCCCCAAGATGCCCCTTTCCCAAATTTTTAAAGAAAGTGTGCAAGCATACAGAAAAGGTGAAATAATTTTTAGTGAACACCTGTGTAATGACTACCTTGACGCCACTACTGTTTTACTATATTTGCTTAACCACATCTCTATCCATCTATCCATCACCATCCTGTTCTTTGATGCATTCCAAAATGTACTTTCCTCTAAATACTTCAGTATATGTATCACTAAAACTAGAATTAGTGTGAATGCTTTTGGAGGTGACAGGTGTTAAAACAGCAGTTCTTCTCTTCTACTTCTTATGCAATAAAAGTCTTGTATGGTTATCACTTTATCTGCACCCTTCCCAGGAAAATTTTGCTGTTACCTTTTGTTTTAGGCTTTCACCATTATTTTCAAATTCAGATTGCTCTCTGCAACTTGTTAAAAGGTCTGATAACCTTACTCATTGTCTATTTCTTTATGTCAACTTCTGCTGTCCTTATGGGCAACTCTTATATCAATTAGCAACCCATTCCCCTGGCTGCAACTCAGAACTTGTTATCACCTAGAAACAATCAACTTGTGAGATTATTGGTAGGCAACACTCTATGGCATTTCTACACATCATCTTGGCTTATCTTGCCAAACATTTCTGAATAGCATATAGCCTTGGCAGCCAGAGATAGCCTATACCCCTGCATTTGTTTCCTGACTAATATGCTTCCCCCCAACATTCCATTGTAGTAAATTCTTCCTCTACGCAGAGGAAATTTGTTTACATTGTAGGGTAATAATACAATGATTTACGTGGGGCAAAGGTTGGAGAGTGTTGCTAGAAACTCCCTTTTAGATTTGGTGTTTCCCACCTGGGTGCTCCTCAGGTCACATAGCAGTTCCTTTAACCTCTGCCTGACCTAGCATCCTACTAAATTACCTTTCAGTGTGTCATCCACCCCTGCCTTCTCTTCCCTTCTTTTCATTCACTTGACTCACATCTCTACAGATTCTATAGCTATTATCTTAAAATTCTTTTAATACCTGTTCAATCCTATGAACATCCTATCCAATTCCACAAGTTAATGTCTCTACTCTTGCACTTGAACTTTTGAACTCTGCTAGTAAGAGGAGGGAAGATGGTAGTGACATCTTTAAATATTTCAAGAATATGATGGCTTTAGCTAGGTCACTAATCCTAGCAGCAAATTTTATCTTAAGCTTTCATTTCTTTTATTTGCCACTCCCCACATAATGTAGAGAATCCATCAGTGTTTCCTCATGACTTCAATACGAAATCCAGACTTCTGAGAATGGCTAACTTTCTGCATGAGCTGGTTCCAGAAAAGAAGTCTAGTCAAACTTCACCCACAACCAACAACTTTCAGGTCATTGAGTAGCCTCTCCTGTCCCGAGGCTTTGCAAATGCTGTTCTCTCTCTGGGTTACGCTTTTTGTCTCTTTCTACCCAGTGAAATTTTACTGACGCTTGTAAACTTGGTTCAGCTATCACCAACTCTTCTGACTCTTCAGAAGGAAGGAAAATTTTATTAGAAAAAACATGGCTTTGTAAATAGACTTGCCTAGATACAGTTCTTTACTGAGTTTGAACCTGCTACTTAACATCTGTAAATCTTGTTTTCCCGGAAAATGAACATAGTTAGTCTCTTTACGTTTGTTGCGCTGGACAAGTAAGAGTTAAGTTATATTATACAGATAATGGATGTGCTATTCACAATGCCACAACATAATTTAACTTTGGCCTTTTGACATCAGATCACAAGACAGTTTTCTTTTGCCCTTGCGCTGAGTATATTCTTAACTATCCACACAGTTAACAGCTGGATGATGAACACTGACTCTCTATACACAATGTGGTTTAATGTGAAAATGAAACATATTTATTTTGAAATGCTGGGGCACCTGGGTGGGTAGCTCAGTCGGTTGAGTGTCTGACTTCAGCTCAGGTCATGATCTCACGGTTCATGAGTTTGAGCCCCGCATCAGGCTCCCTGCTGTCAGTATGGAGTCTGCTTCAGTTCCTTTCCTCCCCCTTTTCTCAATGCCCCTTCCCGGCTCACATTCTCTCTTTCTCTCAAAAATAAACATTAAAAAAAAGAAATATAATATTCTTGAAATAGGTGTCATTTGACAAATTTATTTTGGAATTCAGTGCCTTAAAACTGTTTTCATCTCTTTAAAAATTGGCATATTTTTCTCCATTATGTAAAATAAATTATGTAATTCTGGTGTGTCAAAACACTCAAAACTTAGAGCCCAAGTTAGTATAATAATGGTAACTATATTCCTTTTACAGACACCTTTTTAATTTTTTCTTTTCATTTCCCTGATTTTTCTCTCTTTTAATAACCTTTTATTTTGATCCTCAACATTTTTAAAAATAGATATTCACAGGGAAACAAAAAGGAAATAGCTAATTCTATTTTGAAAGCACAGTACATACCTTCAAGCAATTTGTTATTCAAAATGCTCAAAATCAGCTTGCATTAAAAGGGAGTAGAATAAAAACACCGAACTTGAAAACAAAGTTTTATAAAATAAAGGGTGACTTTTATGAAAGGACCTATTATTTAAAATTCTACTAATTACAACAAAATGTGTGCTGCATTATTTAAAATATGCTTTCAAATAAATCATTTTATTTCAGCTTTAAAATACCTTCCTTAGGCTATTTGCCCTGCTATAACCCAAATATCATAGATTGCGTGGATTAAGCAACTAACATTTATTTATCACAGTTCTGGAGGCTGGGAAATTCAAGATTCAGCTGCCAGCTGATTTGTCATCTAGTGGGAACGTGCTTCCTTGCTCATTGACAACTGTCCTATCACTGTGTTCTCATTGGCGGAAGAAGTAAAGGACCTCTCTGGGATCTTATAAGGACACTATTCACCTCCCAAAGGCCCCGCCTCCAAATACCATCACACTAGGGATTGGCTTTCAACATATGAATTTTGGGAGGGACAGAAACGTTCAGTCTATAGCAACATTCCTGTGAAAGAAGAACAGAACACCCACCCAGTGGTCCCTAGTAGATTTCACCAGAAACTTCAAAATCCTAAGCCTCTTCATGATATGACCACTGAACATTTGAGTAAACATAAAATAGTAGTGAATTACTTGGCCACTGGACTGGCTTGAAATCCTTACTTAGCAATTTATTACCTACCTAGGGAGTTTTGGAAAGTTGCTTAACTACAAATGCCTTTGTCTCTCTACTGGTAAAATGAGGATAATATAATGCCTACTGAATAGTGCTGTTATAAAAATCCAATAAATAAATAATAACATACCAGGTGGAAAAAAAACACAACAACTTAGAAGAGTGTCTGGAATGTAATAACCATTCAATAAGATTATTTTTACTATACATTCTGAAATAAAACCTATTCAATTGCCTATGTCAGACAAGGGCATGAAAAGGGAAAAGGTATTTAATTGTACCTCTTCTAGAATAATGCTGGAGGCAGAGAGGCTGATAGGGAGGCTCCCACTGTAAGGAAGTATAGATTATTACAAAACATTTGCTTTGAGGAGGATAAGTAAATAATAAATATATATGTGTTTTATGAAATAGTAAAATAATGGCAATTTTCTGGGCCTTTTATGAAAATCTATATAGGTTTGCTTTCAGGACTCTATAAGAGGGGTGCCTGGGTGGCTCTGTCAGTTAAGCATCCCACTTCAGTTCAGGTCATGATTTCGCAGTTTTTGAGTTTGAGCCCCGTGTCAGGCTCTGTGCTGACAGTTTCGAGACTGGCGCCTGCTTTGGATTCTGTGTCTCCCTCTCTCTCTGCCGCTCCCATGCTCACACTCTGTCTCTCTCTCTCTCTCTCTCAAAAATAAACATTAAAAAAAAAAAGACTATAAGAAATGCCATCAATATCACACAATGCCATATATCAACACATGTGAGTACAATGTGAATATCAACAATCCAATTATTGTTATTTTGAAACATTTTTATTTTAAGGTATCTTGAATGTGGAATACAATCTGAATCTAGATTATAGGAGTGAGAAGGTAAGAGTGAATATGATAAAGATGATGTAAAAAATATATGTGATTTAGTGAAAACTCTGGCATAATAGAGAGAATTTAGTACAGGGGCAAAGTGACCCCTGAAAATTCTGTATCGATTCAAAAATATTTTTCGTTGAAATAAATCTTTGGAGTGTTCCGGTGATTGACTCCTTGACATCTCAACTATGAGATACAATAAGGTATGATATTTGCAGTACAGAAGTCAAGGGGAAAGAGAACTTAACATTGATTAATTATTTTTCCCAAGAAATTGGGACATATGGATTATATTTTTAAAAGAAGTCAAATAGAAAATATGTGGATTGGAAATTTAGCCTATTATGAACTAACTTTATATGTAATAAGCCCCCCAAATTGACGTTTGCAGTGTAAATTTTATTCTTTGCTATTTGGCGGTTGTGATTTATTATTTTATGTAATTGTAATTATACTGAGATTAAAAACCACAACTTATCCTGGAATGTCTATTCAGCAGTCCATGCCCAGCATTACTACAGCCAAACCCTCTACTGGAAGTCTTGCTGTAAAGCAAGAAGACCATCTTGCAGCCAGAAAACCTGAGGTCAAACCCTATGTCAATTTTTTAAAATTTTTTAACGTTTATTTATTTTTGAGAGTCAGAGCATGACTGGGAGAGGAGTAGAGAGAAAGGGGGACAGAGGACCCAAAGCGGGATCTGTACTGAGGGCAGCAAGATGAATGTGGGGCTCAAACCCACAAACCTGTGAGACCGTGACCTGAGCAGAAGTCAGAGGCTCAACTGACTGAGCCACCCAGATGCTCCCCTATGTCAAACATTTTACATAATGTCACCTTGGACAAATCACTGATTTCTCAGAGCCTCTCCGTGTCCCTATTTGTGTAATGGGAATTACGATCTACGTCCCACAGGTCTGCTGTAATTGAAGCTCATTGTACAGAATAGAGCTCAATAGATGTTTACAGATATGTATTACACAGTTGAGCCATTTCTGTACAGTGGGAACAGGAGGAACTTAAGTCCATTAAACCCGTGGTCTCAGGAAAATGAATAAACTACTCTAAACATCAGACCTGTAAAAGCAGAGATATTCATAGTTACATAGAAAAAGTATTGTAAGTACACAAGATGATGTGTGTAAACTGCCTAACATAGCTCTCGACATAGGGTGGGCTCCCCATAGATGGAGCTATACTTCTTATCAAATTACCTGATAGAGACTCTTCTAAGAGCTTGCGCAAGCATGGTTTTAAAAGTGAATTTAAATAAATATTTAAGCATTTAGTTTCACTTTTAAAAAATCATAGGTATGTATGAAATTTAATATACCAGAGTATAAACATTCGTTTGTTTTTCCTGATTCGGAAGAGCAATTTTTTCCCTTCTTTAAGGAAGGGGAAGGGGACATTTGTCATTGTGTTCTTGGGAGGGGACTTCTCTGAGTCTGGAGATGGTATAAACAAGTGTTTGTGATACCCTAGTAGTAACGACATTAGTAATGATAATCACAAAATAAATAAAAACTAACAACATATAAATGCCGTTCTAAGCATTTTGCAGGTATTATCTACTTTAATCTTCTCAACAACTTTATTTTAGCAACATTTATTGTCCTCATTTTACTTTATTTTTTTACATGTTTATTTATTTTTGAGAGAGAGAGCATGTGTGTGCAAAGTGGAGAGGGACCGAGAGGGAGAGAGAATTCTCAGCAGGCTGCACACTGTCAGTGCAAAGCCTGACCTGGGGCTTGACCCCATGAACCGTAAGATCATGATCTAAGCCGAAATCAAGAGCCAATCATTTAACCAACTGAGCCACCCAGAAGCGCCTTATTGTCCTTGTTTTAAAATTGAGGATTTTTAAGAGCAGAGAGGTGAAGTAACTTGTTTGAGATCACACAGTAAGGCAGTTATCTGATCCTAGTGTGAAAGGTGGGGGTTAGAAGGAAAGAGTAATAGAATTCTTCTACGGAATTCTATTACTGAGAAAGAGGAGAACTGGGGTCTGATAGATGTGATTTGTTGTTCTATTTGAAAAGAAAACTCAGTGTTTTACTTTGTTTTTGTACTGTCATCACAATCGCCGGCCATCTTCAATTCTCTTTTCTTCAGACTCCAACTGGGATCTAGACCTCATGATTTTTGCCTATGTTCTACACCATGTTCAAGCAAAGCCATTCAACCAGGAGACATTACATATTTCCTCTATAAAAATAATTCCAAAATATAAATCTTCACCATAGTGTTCTTACCTTCACTGAAGCCCACCACACTTTCATCCCTAGTCATCTATGTTTCAGATCAGAAGGGCACTGCTGTCTCCCCACATGTTGAGAGAAAAATCCTGAGTCATGCATAATTTTTCTCTTTTCCTCACACCCACCCCCAAGGCCGGTCACCACTATGTGCAAATTATAATTTACATCCAACCATTTTTAGCATCTTCATTGCTATACCAATAATGTTGTAATGCTGGATGCAGTGGTCTCCTCACTGGGTCCCCGTATCCTCTCTTGGATATTCATAATCTCTTCTCCACAGTACAGTCAGACCATCGTCTTAGGGCAGCTATCAGACCATATTGCACTGGGACAAAATTAAAACTCATTACCTGGTCTATAAGTAAGGAAGGTATGTGTCTCAGGTTGTCTGGGAGAGTCCTCATTTATATGGGTTGTCCTAAATTGCTCTAGCCTTCTGTTCTCAATGATCTCTTTTTATCTTTTCTTTTTTTCTTCTTTCTTTCTTTCTTTCTTTCTTTCTTTCTTTCTTGTTGACAGTGTCCTTTCCACTCCAAAAATTGACACAGTTAAAGCAATAAATTATGTAGCCTCTCTAACTATAAAGCTCTAAATGTCTTGGACCTTGCTTACCTTTCTGTCCTTATCTCCTATACACCTGGCCTCCTGCCTCCAGCCTTTGTTCACTCTTCTCTAGCTATACAAACTGTCATTATGCCCCCAAGGTAGTTCCTGCCTCAAGATCTTTTAATTGTTGTTTCCTCTGTATGCCGTGCCTTGCCCCAGCTACTTATGGTGGTTGATTCTTTCTCCTCATTCAGGCCTGAGATCAAATAAAACCTACAGAAATGCTATTCTTCAATACTTTAGCTAGATTGTGTCTTCCTTTTGTTTATATTATATTTTTAGTAACACTTGGTCACAATCATATTACATATATATTTTGATTATACATTTACTTATTTTTCATTTTACTTATTTACATTTACTTATTACTTATTTTTCCTTAAAAATCTTTATTTTAACTTTATTTCTGAGAGAGAGAGAAAGAGAGAGAGAAGGAGAAAGAGAGAGAGAGAGAGGGTCAGGGTGTGAGTGGGAGGGGAACAGAGAGAGAGGGAGACACAGAATCTGAAGCAGGCTCCAGGCTCTGAGCTGTCAGCACAGAGCCCGACACGGGGCTTGAACTCATGAGCTGCCAGCTCATGACCTGAGCCAAAGTTGCACGCTTAACCAACTGAGCTACCCAGGCACCCCATACTTACGTATTTTTTCATTGTCTGTACCATGTTTTCTTTTTTATCCCAATAAACACAATTGGCTTGAGCTTTCTGGGGCTTTGGCTCCACTTCTATCGTCCTTCATAAACATCTTAGTCACCTCCCAGTGAACCAGCTCTTTTATTTGACATGCAAGAATCAAGACAAGGAGTCTGCAGTGATGGAATATTTATTTCATAATCACAGGCTGTCCTTTAGGTTATGTGCAATTTTTTTTTTCTTTTTGAGTCTTGTATGGGGGATGTACATCCAAAGAATGTTTGAGACAATCTGTTAGGGGTCTAGTAAAACTAAGATGCACACTAAAGAGAAATGATAAAATAAGCCTGCTACTTAATACTGGCTTTTATAGATGGATAGATAAATACTGTCTGAGATGTTTATAACACGGCTGTAATGAAGTTCTGCCATAATAATTGAACTGGCGGTTTAGCTGAGGCTTGCATCTATTCATTAGAAATGAGGGACTGTGAGTTGATTAAGAAGAGATTTCAAGAAAATCTCTGAGTGATTCTTATCAAGTTTGAAGAAGGAGATGAAAAGCATAAAATGGGTGTAATAGGCAGAGTAATGGCCCCACAAAGATGGCCACATCCTAATCCCTGGAACCTGTGACTACTTTGCAGACGTGATTAAGCTACGGGCCTTGAGAAGGGGAGATTAGCCTAAATGTTCCATGTGGGCCCAATCTAATCACAAGAGCCCTTTAAAAGTGGAGAAAATTTCCCATCTGTAGTCAGAGGAGATGCGACTAGGGAGGAATGATCAGAAAGAAGCAACATCGTTGGCTTTGAAGAAGCAGGAAGGAAGCCACAAGCCAAGAAGTATGCATGTCCTCTAGAAACTGGAATAGCAAGGAAACAGATTCTCCCTAGAGGCTCCAAAAAGGAACGCAGCCCTGCCAACACTGGGATTTTAGCCCAGATACCATGTTAGACTTCCACAGAACGGTAAAGTAAAAAAATCTATGTTGTTTTAAGCCATTAAATTTATGTAACTTTTATAGAACTATAGAAACTTAATACAATGAGGGAAATAAAAGAATTATAATGTTGCCTTTGCTCTAATACTATTCAGATTATGAGCACAGGGAATTTCATTTTTAACTTAGTTGGTACCCTTAGACCAACATCTCCTCCATTTTGCCCACCCCTAATCGCTGGTAACCACCATTCTACTCTGTTTCTATGAATTTAACTTTTTTTAAAGATTCCCCTTATAAGGAGATCCTACAGTAGTTGTCCTTCTCTGTCTGGTTTACTTTGCTCAACATAATGTCCTCCAGATTTATCCATGTTGTCACAAATGGCAGGGTTTCCTTCTTTATTAAGGCTGAATAATACTTGTGAGTGTGTGTGTGTGTGGGGGGGGGTCTATATCACATTTTTTATCCATTTATCTGTTGATGGACACGGTTGTTTTTCTATGTAGACTATTGTGAGTAATGCTACAATACACATGGAAGTGCAGATATCTCTTAAAGATAGTGATTTTATTTCCTTTGGATATATACCCAGAAGTGGGATTACTGGATCATGTGCTACTTCCATTTTTAATATTTTGAACTATCCATATTCTTTTCCGTAGTGGCTGCATCAATCTACATCCCCAATAACAATGTATAAGGGTTCTCTTTTCTCCACAGCCTGATCAACAGTTGCTACCTTTTGAGATTTTGGGGGACAGAGAGAGAAAAAAAAAACATCCAAAATTTATTCTCCAAAAAGACATATAGTATCAGCAGGTAAAACTATTGGGGTTTCTCCATATATCATACATTCATAAGGCATTATTTTTTTTAATTTATTTTTAATATGAAATTTATTGTCAAATTGGTTTCCATACAACACCCAGTGCTAATCCCCACAGGTGCCCTCCTCAATGCCCATCACCCACTTTCCCCTCCCTCCCACCCCCCATCAACCTTCAGTTTATTCTCAGATTTTAAGAGTCTCTTATGGTTTGCCTCCCTCCCTCTCTAGCTTTTTTTTTTTCCTTCCCCTCCCCCATGGTCTTCTGTTAAGTTTCTCAGGATCCACATAAGAGTGAAAACATATGGTATCTGTCGTTCTCTGTATGACTTATTTCATTTAGCATAACAGTCTCCAGTTCTATCCATGTTGCTACAAAAGGCCATATTTCATTCTTTCTCATTGCCAAGTACTATTCCATTGTGTATATAAACCACAATTTCTTTATCCATTGATCAGTTGATGGACATTTAGGTTCTTTCCATAATTTGGCTACTGTTGAAAGTGCTGCTATAAACATTGGGGTACAAGTGCCCCTATGCATCAGCACTCCTATATCCCTTGGGTAAATTCCTAACAGTGCTATTGCTGGGTCATAGGGTAGATCTATTTTTAATTTTTTGAGGAATCTCCACACTGTTTTCCAGAGTGGCTGCACCAGTTTGCATTCCCACCAACAATGCAAGAGGGTTCCCGTTTCTCCACATTCTCTCCAGCATCTATAGTCTCCTGATTTGCTCATTTTAGCCACTCTGGCATGAGGTCGTATCTCAGTGTGGTTTTGATTTGTATTTCCCTGACGAGGAGTGACATTGAGCATCTTTTCATGTCCCTGTTGTCCATCTGAATTTTTTCTTTAGAGAAGTGTCTATTCATGTTTTCTGCCCATTTCTTCACTGGATTATTTGTTTCTCAGGTGTGGAGTTTGGTGAGTTCTTTATAGATTTTGCATGCTAGCCCTTTGTCTCATATGTCATTTGCAAATATCTTTTCCCATTCTGTCGGTTGCCTTTTAGTTTTGTTGATTGTTTCCTTTGCTGTGCAGAAGCTTTTTATCTTCATGAGGTCCCAAGAGTTCATTTTTGCTTTTAGTTCTCTTGCCTTTGGAGATGTGTCAAGTAAGAAATTGCTGTGGCTGAGGTCAGAGAAGTTTTTTCCTGTTTTCTCCTCTAGGGTTTTGATGATTTCTTGTCTCACATTCAGGTCCTTTATCCATTTTGAGTTTATTTTTGTGAATGGTGTAAGAAAGTGGTCTAGTTTCATCCTTCTGCATGTTGCTGTCCAGTTCTCCCAGCACCATTTGTTAAAGAGACTGTCTTTTTCCCATTGGATATTCTTTCCTGCTTTGTTAAAGGCTAGTTGGCCATACTTTTGTGGGTCCAATTCTGGAGTCTCCATTCTATTCCATTGGTCTATGTGTCTGTTTTTGTGCCAATACCATGCTGTCTTGATGATTACAGCTTTGTAGGAGAGGTTAACTCTGGGATTGTGATGCCTCCCACCTTTGGTCTTCTTCTTCAATATTGCTTTGGCTATTCAGGGTCTTTTGTGGTTCCATACAAATTTTGGGATTGCTTGTTCTAGCTTTGAGAAGAATGCTGGTGCAATTTTGATTGGGATTGCATTGAATGTGTAGATTGCTTTGGGTAGTATTGACATTTTAACAATATTCATTCTTCCAATCCATGAGCACGGAATATTTTTCCATTTCTTTGTATCTTCTTCAATTTCCTTCATAAGCTTTCTATAGTTTTCAGTATACAGATCTTGTACATCTTTGGTTAGGTTTATTCCTAGGCATTTTATGCTTCTTGGTGCAATTGTGAATGGGATCAGTTTCTTTATTTGTCTTTCCGTTGCTTCATTATTAGTGTATAAGAATGCAACTGATTTCTGTACATTAATTTTGTATCCTGCGACTTCACTGAATTCATTTATCAGTTCTAGCAGACTTCTGGTGGAGTCTACTGGGCATAAGGCATTATTTTCTTAACAATGAGAAAGACTCTGGTGTGTTCTCTGTAACAATACCCACTTCACAATGTAAACAGGTACCAGTATTGTGTTCAACTTACAATTCCAGGAGGAAAGGCACAACTTGGCCAAAAATTCTTTGGATGCTAAAATCAGGTGCAATAACACAAATTTTGATAGCAGTTTTGATCAACTTTTCCACATAGAAGGAGACTCCTCCACTCAGAAATTAAGGTCTTTCTTTCTCCTTCCTTGTTAAATCATCGAAGCAATGTTCTTTATTTGCTTCATATTGTATATACAAAAAGGAGGGTGATAAGAAAAAAAAAAAGAATCACAAAAATACCTTGAACATCCAGCTGCTCCCAGCATAGGTCAACTCAGGTTTAAGATGGTGTCAGAAGACTTCAGAGATCATAAATTAGGAAAATAGAGACTATGGCTACAAAAATAAAAAAAAAATAAATTAGGTAGGTAAATTAAAGCTTTCACACCCATGACTTATCCGTTCCAACATCGTAGCCTTTGTGCAATACTCAAGAACAATCTTCATAATTACGTGGCATAAGCTGCACCAAGGACATTTTCGAACATATTAATATGTGAATCTATTAGAAACATACCCTTCCATGAGTTTCTCCAAGAATGAAAACCCAGGTCTTCAATAGAGTAGGCACTGGTGAATCTATTAGAAACATACCCTTCCATGAGTGTCTTCAAAAATGAAAACCCAGGTCTTCAATAGAGTAGGCACTGGCAAACTATATTAAGTCACCTGAGGTTCCCTGCTCAGGTGTACCCTGCTTCCCCCACCCCCACCCCCCACCCACCCCCACCTACTGGTGGCTCAGGAAAGAGGCATCTGGGAAGCATAGGGAGTTCTTTGGTACTCTTGGACTCTTGAGGCTCCAACTGAATTGTATTAAATGAGCAGCAACACACATTTGCTACCTAAGGATTAAAATCAGTCCATTTGAGGGCATTCTACTTAAGGTTCCAAGGTTGAAGGAATTTTGTAATTCTACAACCTTAGTTTCAAAAAAAAAAGTACATTCAAAGAAAAAAGAAAGAAAGAAAGAAAGAAAGAAAGAAAGAAAGAAAGAAAGAAAGAAAGAAAGAAAAGAGAAAGCAAGAAAGCCAGAAAGCAAGAAAGAAAAGGATGGGTGTGGGGGGTTGGGAGTCTTACAAAACAGGTCCCTAAAGAGATGCCAGATTTTGTGCATGTACCTGCATACAGTCACCAGGGAAGTATATTGAGTTTTTGAAATCATCACCATTCTAACAGGTGTGAGGTGATATCTCACTGTGGTTTTGATTTGCCTTTTCTTGATGTTACTGATTTTGAGTGCCTTTTCATATATACCTGTTGGTCATATGTACGTCTTCTTTGGAAAAGCGTCTACTGAGATCTTTTGCCCATTTTAAAATCAGACTTATTTTTGATATTGAGTCATATGAGTTCTTTACAGATTTTGGATATTAACCCTTCACTAGATATATAGTTTGCAAATATTTTCTCCCATTGCATATGTTGCCTTTTTCATTTTGGTGATTGTTTCTTTTGCTGTGCAGAAACTTTTTAGTTTAATGTAGTCCCACTTGTCTATCTTTGCTTTTTCACCTGTGTTTTGGTGCCATATTAGAACATCCAATGTCAAGGAACTTTTCCCATTGTTTCCCATGAGCACAACACAATTATGCTCCTTGAGGACAGTGACTGCTCAACTCACAGTTTTATGCCTAGACCCTAGAATATGGCCCTGCACATAATTGGATCAATGCAGATGAGTTTTAGATGCCTGAACCCCCTCCCTGAGCAAATTTCCATTGATAGCCTATTACCAGAAGAATATTGCTGACAATTAATTTAGAGATTGAGAAGTCAGTCAGAAGGACAAAGGTTATGCCCCTGACCATGCAGGCATTGGATTCAGGAGACCTCCCTGCCATCATCTGAGATCACGAACTTGGTTCAGTGCTACTGGGACTTTGAATCTCCACACAAAACTAGTCACTAGTCATTGAGTTGAGTCACTATGATACCCTTGTACACTCACAAACTCTAACAGACTGACCGTACAGTCATAACATTTCAGTGTGTCTACCTATATTTGGAGACTATGAGGAGGGATTTTAGAACATTCTGACGTGGAAACAAAGAGAGGAGACATGCCTAATGTGAATGATTATATGAAAAAATACCAAGAAAAATCAAGCGTTTCTTCGAGTTTTTTCTTGCATATTTTTCTCTTGTACATTTCTCCTTTGCTATTCTTTCGTATATTTTTAAGTCATTCCAAGTCAAGACACATATTGCATCTATATCTGCCACTCTTTATGAGTTCTTGCAATTTCTGTGCCTCTTCAGCACCCTTGAATTGGAAAATTTAGATTTTTTTCTTGCTTGAAAAAGTTACTGTTAATAATTTTCACTGGAAGTTGACTTCTTCTCAATGTAAAAATTTCCCCAAACTTCATAGAAATTTTGCCCAAAAACTATAGGAAATCTTGAATCAGATTTCTAATTTTAATTTCTTTCATTTGTTGATTTTTAAAAATCCAGAAATGTACTGAGATGTTCAGGTTATTTTTATTTTTATTTTTAAACTTTATTTATTTATTTTGAAAGAGAGAAAGAGTGAGAGAGAGTGCATGCACAAGAGTGGGAAAGGAACAGGGAGAGAGGAAGGCAGAGAATCCCAAGCTGGCTCCATGCTGTCAGCGCAGAATCCCATGCAGGGTTTGATTCCTATGAACTGAGATATCATGACCTGAGCTGAAATCAAGGGTTGGATGTTCAACTGACTGAATCACCCAGGCGCCTCTAGAGTTTTTTTAAGAGTAGGGATTAATGCTCTCTTCCAAGATCAGTCACCTCACCACAATTTACAAGGAAGCCATTTTTATCAGTGTGTAATGTCTATGTGAGTTCAAACTTTCTAAAATCACCAGTTTATTAGTTTCATGAAGTATAAATTTATTGGTAATCTTCAATCTTCTATATATCACTTTCTCCCTTCCCCAAGTTTAGCACTTCTTGAAATACCTGAAATGTTTGAGGAGTATAATTTAACCACATTATTGCTAACATATTTTCTACAAAGTATTTTGGTATAGGGTTATTAACAGAAGAGAGATATAACAAATATTCAGAGAATAAATTGTGAATAGATTTTTCCAAACCAATTAACTCTCATTTTTCTGTTTTTCTTCATGTCCTTATAGGTGAAGAGTAGGTGTTTTCATTTAGACTTCTCACTGTTTTCCGTGGCCTGTAGCGTGGGACAATGTGAATTGGGTAAATGTGAATAAAAAGAAGGCAGCACCTGGGAGCTTTTTAGAAAAACAAAAGCTTGGGGTGCCTGGGTGGCTCAGTCGGTTGAGCCTCCGACTCCATGTGGGGTCATGATCTCACGGTTCATGGGTTCAAACCCCGTGCGGGCTCTGTGCTGACAACTCGGAGCCTGGAGCCTGCTTCTGATTATGTGTCTCCCTCTCTCTGCCCCTCCCCTGCTCACGCTCTGTCTCTCTCTGTCTCACAGAACTAAATAAATATAAAAAAATATATATTAAAACAAACAAAAAACAAAAACAAAAACAAAAAGCTCTGGCATTACCCAGATCTAGTGAATCAGAATTTGGATTTGAGTAAGATCTTTAGGTGATACATACACAAGTCAAATTTTGAGAAACACTGCTCTAGAATGCCATCCATTCATATCAATATAATAGGACTAACTTTTTGGAAATACTGAGAAAATCCTACTTCTCAGTCACCACACACCAGGTAAGCACCTATGGGAAACATCTTATCTTTGCCGTCACCACTCTACTGTTTTGCCTGTCTCTGAATCACCGAACCCCCTGCCCTCCCTCTCAATCTGTTCCATTGGGCCCTGGTCATACTAATAACTGTCATAGTAACAACAGCAGGGAACAATAACATTGATGGCGATGATGATGATAGAATGCTTCTTCCAGCACCTGTGACTTAAGTGACACCCTCTGGTCTTGCAAAGAGTCAACTTCCCTACAGCCTTCTAAAAATGCTGTTACTGATTCTACATTGCCTGAATACCTCGGAATCTTGAGAACATGCTCAACTACTTTTTGCTCTGAGATACAGGTTTTAGAAAACTCTTTCTTTCATTCTCATAGAAAAGACCTTGTCTTCTGAGGCTTGTGTTTTCAGGCCAATCAGCCCTTCTCCTCATTGTTACTCTTACCTTCTTCCTTCTCTGTCACTCTTTCTTATTCTTCTAAGGCTTTGAAACTGCACCTCTGTCTTTACCTGCAGAAGTCTGTTATCCACATGATTCAACAGCAGCAATGTGTGACCTCAATTTTAATAACTTTTATCTCCACACTTTTTAATCTCGCTGTCAGGTATACAACTGGACCTAGGCATTATCCGAAATTGTCACACCTCTGCCATCAGTATGGTTTTTAAAGAAATGACTCTATGACTCTATCATGTTAGAAAAATCATACAAACCTCCTTCCTAATATTGTTCAAAGTCCATTTTTATCATTTTCTTGCAAAACTTTTAACTATTTTTAATCTTCTCCCTCTGTCATACATGCCTGTTCCTAAGGGACAGGCATACAAGCAGATCCTAATTCTGCTTGACCCAACTTTGTGCCTTCTGAGCAACTTCATCTAAACAAGTGAATATTACTGGAGAAAACCAGACTGTCTGGTCTCACTTTAAATTCATTCCCACAGACTTCAAAGGGTCAGTCAATTGCTCTGAAATTCTACACAGTTTTTTTTTTTTTACTCTCTCAGAAAACAGTTTATAGCTTCTCTTTTTTGCTCAGTATTCCTACATTGCCCCTGCATCTCACTCTCAGCTGATGGCCTTACCTTGATAAGAATGAGACAATAAAAGTCTTCAGGAAAGAACTGTGTTATCACCCTACCCCAACCGGTAAAAACGCATCTGTGTGTGACACTTCACATAGTCTCTTATTGCATCCTGACAACAAAACAACGAGGTAGTTGTCTTGTCGCAGACCAGAAAACCGAGGAAGTGGGAGGTGAAATAACTAATGGCATTCATATTGGAGTCTGAAGTCAAACCAGGTTTGACTCTAGAGCCCGGACTACAATCTGCATTCAAACCATAAACTGATATCACAGGCTTCTTTTATTGCCATCGCCTGTTCAGCAAGTACTATGTGCTATACTGTTTTGTGGTGTTGTGGATAATAATTATAGCATCTACCAGAAAATCGTAATTATTATCAATGTGTTTTTCTGTTCAAAGGTGCTGGATTTTGTCAAGAGCTCATAGTTCTGGTCTCTGCTCTGAATCTTACCAAATCTTTCAACTTGAAAAACTCTCTAATTACCACAGAATTTCATGTGCTATTTTTAAAATGAAGAGGATTGAAGCTCTTACACATTAAGATTTTTAATGACCATTTGCACCAATACATTTCTGTTTGTGTGGTAATTAAGGGTATCCAGAAAATCTTTGATGCTTCATTCATTGAAAAGTTGGGTCGATGTCCTTGCTTCTTGAATCTGTTGCAGGCTCTGTGACTACTCTGACTGGTAGAATATGGCAGAAGTGACTTTGTACCACGCTCTGTCTCTTGGGATATTCATACTTGAATCTCTAAGCTGCCATGTTAGAATTTTGATCTTTCTTCTGGCAAGACTACATGAAGTCCTAAGAACTCATAGTGAGGGAGGATGGACTTGTTGGGGTCACTATTCTTGACAAGGCACCAGAAGTGTGGGTGAAGCCATCTTGGATCTTTTAGACAGCTCAGCTGCCAGCTGAATAAAAACAGTAACCACATTTGGTGCTGTTTAGAACAGAAAAATCATTCAGCTAAATGAGCCCTGAATTCCTGGCTTACTAGTCACAGACACAGTACAATGATTGTTGTTTTAAGCTACCAAGTTTGGTGTGGTTTGTGATGTAGTACATAACTAGAACAGATTCCAGTTCTACTCATGGGTTTAGACTGTTAGGTTTGCTTTCCTGCCTGAAACAATTGCAGAAAGAATAAAACAACAAGTATAAACAAAGTGAGTGACTGAATCTTCTACAAATCAGAGGGAATATAAAGTTCACACTGGAATGTCAGATTCTCAATGTTTGTACATGCCTTGGCCCAATTAAGAGTGTCCCGAAATGAGAGCAGGTAGGAAACCCAACAGGCATTAAATGAAGGTGCTGACAGAGCCAAAAGAAACCCTCATAATTAGGGACTTCTCTTAGGAGGTTGGTTTGGGAGCATAACATTTCCCACACTAGGTTTAATATACGCTGAAACAATATAATAAACACAATTTATTCTTATGTCCCTTCCCTATTCGTTGAATGTTTTTATTTCTCTCACCTTGAGAAATAAATTGTACTCTGATGGCGATGGCCTGAATTTGAGGATATGTCCAGGACTCAGGGCTATATGATAATTACATGTAACTAGTAAAACTAGTTAATGAAATATTAAACAGTTAAAAGAATATTTCCTATAGAATTAGTTTAGCAATTAAGAGACTAACTCTATTTCCTTATCTACATTTTTGTATGTAAATAAATGCCCAAGGGATAGAGAAATAATAATACAAGCAAGAATCACTACAATCTGATATATGTAGATGTTTCTATTCTATTCTATTCTATTCTATTCTATTCTATTCTATACAGAATGTCACAAATACAAATTAGAGGAAGAGAATAGTCAAATCTACATGGCAAAGCTTAAAAAGGACACATTTACATCTTTATGATATTTGTTGACATCTTGAAAGCAATCAGTATATTTTACCAAAGGCATAAATCATCATTAATGTTTGTGTAGATAATAACTTCTTAAGAACTATAAAATTTCCCCATAGTAACATTCTCCTTGCTTTAATATTGTGGTCTATAAAATTCAGAGGGGTTTATGAGAAAAGAGGGTAAAAAGGTTTCAAACTTGAGAACTTAACCTTTAATTTGGAGGTGTCTGTACTTAGGGTGATCTAATCTTTGTTCTCATTTGGTGACCTAATCTAAATCTTTTAGGTTCTTGGTATCTTGCTCCATATAGCACCTGTTTGTAGCCTAGAAAATTAGACAAATTAATCTCCACTCCAAAATGTTATCTTCCCATTATCTGGGATCAGAACATTAAAAAGATTATATATACCCTAATATCTCAGCTCTACCTAATTCAGCAATCACAAAGGATATAGCACTCAGGACGTAAGAGGACCATAAGTTTCTCAGGCAACCAAGGAGAAGGGGAGCAAGAGTCTGTTCTGTTTTGACTGTAGAATTTGCCACTGGGTATGTGGTAGAGTTCAGTTTAAATCATTTTGATTGGTCCCTCAGACCCCTGCTTAATCCAAACTTAAAAAAATAAAGTGTAACTTTATGAAAGAGGCTGAAAGAATAATAATAATAACAATATGACACAGATTAATAAATAAAAATCATTTTAAATCCTTTGAAAAAGACCTAAGGGGCACCTGAAATTTTGCACACACACACACACACATATATATATATACACACACGCATATACATATATGGTCAAGTCATTTCAGAAAGGCATAAATACATTTAATGTAGATACACGTAGAATTTTGACCCTTCCGAAGCGTTTTGAATTGCAATGGTCCATTTGAACATAAAGGATACTCTTCAGACCTCACTCCACTTCTAAGTCTGAATGTCTATAGTATTGACTAGAACTGTAGGTAATCTGCTACTTTCCTCCCAGTGGAATGAAGCAGTTTCTTATCTTCAATTTCTTCTCACTGGATACAGGATTTTCATGGTATCTATTCCACTCTATCTTTAGAGAGAATGTAAATCTTCCTAAAGGAACTAGAATCATCGTTTAAAGCCTTGCACTTAGCTACAGAATGATTCAAGCAGAGACAGTAACTCCCTTACCAGTGATCCTTAATTTTGACTTACAGATTTTGGCTCTATAGGAGACATTTCTGTGTCTCTGTTCAGGCAGTCCCAGGCTTCCCTGATGAGACTGATAGAAAAGGCATTGACTTGCATCAATTGAAAGGTTTTACGACTGGACTGAGATCAGAAATTCATTTTACAGACCACTGAACAATTGCTAAATGCCTGCTCACTTCAGTTTCCAGCCATTCACTAATAATTTTAGTCCTGGGGTGGATTTTATGAATACTGGTCAAATGCCACAATAGTGAAAATGTGAATTATTGGAGAAAGGATGATTTTGCTTTACTATGACTTCATTGTCCTCTAAATTTACTTTTAAA
Source organism: Panthera tigris (assembly GCF_018350195.1). Classification (NCBI taxonomy): domain Eukaryota; kingdom Metazoa; phylum Chordata; class Mammalia; order Carnivora; family Felidae; genus Panthera; species Panthera tigris. The sequence goes on along the minus strand of NC_056660.1, from coordinate 41,114,644 downwards.
TTTGTTTGTTGTGAATTTCTTCATAATCCATGAAAGCAACAAATTTCACATATTAACACTCTCACTGTCATTTGAAATTAAGGACTTTGTAATGGATTGAAATGAAATTAAAATAAAAATTAATTTACCACATATTTTATCTTCTTTCTAGTATTCCATTGTTTATGTTTAGACTGTTAAATGCTAGCTGTAGAGGACTATTTTCATTTTAATACAGACTTTAAGCATCATATCTGTTTTAAATACTTATAGATACTTACCAAAATCATTAGCATACTATGTGAATTTTGACCTTTGTGAATCCTAGCATGGCTATCAGCTAACTCTGAATTATAAAAATATGTTGATAATTCAGTGATGGTAAGCTAAATTGTTTCCTAATTTCAGTGTTTTTTTTTATATTTTAGAGAGAGAGAGAGAGTGAGCAGGGGAGAGGGGCAGAGGGAGAGAGAGAGAATCTTAAGCAGGCTCCACACTCAGCATGGAACACGATGTGGGGCTCGATCCCATGACCCTGGGATCATGACCAGAGCTGAAATCAAGACTCAGACACCTAACTGACTGAGCCACTAAGGTGCCCCATTTTCAGTGGTTTCAAAGAAAAAAAGTTTGTTAGTGTTTTTTTGTTTTTCTCATGTAACCGTCCAGTGTGGAATTTTCATGTTGACTCCGTGTTCAGGATTCTAGGCTGTCATATACAACATTTGTCTTTTAAGACATGGACAAGTCCAATTAGTTGGAAGGGATAAATAGGATGAAGGGGTATAGCTTAAAGATTATGGAGAAATTTAGAAGAAAAGGAGTTAAGAACAAAAGCATTCACAGATGGGAAAATATGTATGTAACAGGCTCCTTTTTAGAGCTTTTGATTTCAAGTGACAGAAACCTAATTCTAAGTGGTTAAAAGAGGAAAGGGAATATTTTGGCTTATGAATCTGTAATGTCCAGAGATAGACCAGCTTTGGATATGACTGAATATAGGGGTTCAAATAGTATCATAAGGTGCTCTGTCCCTGGGTGCTGCTTTTTTCTCTGTTGACTTCATTCTTAGTAGGATCTTTACTCATAGCTATATCTACAGTACCAAGGATACATCCTTACAATCTTATAGACACCACAAAAAGCATTTATTTTGCTTTTTACTATATATATATATATATATATATATATATATCCCTTAACATTTATTTTGTGTGTGTGTGTGTGTGTGTGTGTGTGTGTGTATATATATATAGATAGATAGATAGATAGATAGATACCAAATATTTTATATATCTATATCTATATATCCCTTAATATTTGGTATCTTTAGCTCTGTCTGGCCATGTCTGTGTCACATGCCTATCTCTGCAGTTAGGGGGTATACTTTAATTTCCTCAGGGCTATCTGAACAAAGAATGACACAGTGAAGTTTACAAGAAATTTGGGTGCTTATCTCATAAAAACATAGATCATGTAGCCACAATTACCAAATGTCCTCTACATATGAGGAAAACATATTGGGAGGCGATATGTTAACTCTTCCATGTGAAAATTATCCTATTACTGTACTTTGATTGTTTTTACAGTCAAATATAGTGTTTTATTTTTTTAAATCACGGATTCATTTGCTCCTAGTTATAATTAACAGCCTCTTTGTATTTCAAAATCATCCTGAAATCGACATTTTGAAATGAAATAGCCTAATTTTCAAAACATGACTTAGGCCACACCAAAACCCTTCTGTGGGTTGGCTTTGGCCACTTAGGCCATTTTGCAACCTCTGCTCTAAGTCCTGTAAGGAGAGAATTGGAAATTACCCCTAGAATGGGAGGTGTAGAAGGCTGGTAGTTTGTGTGTGAGAGTGGTGAAGATTCCTCAAGTTGGCAGAAAAACACCAGTTTCTGAAACTGGCAAAGAGTGGCAACAAAGTCACCATCAGTAGACTAAAGGCTGAGGAGCATGGATGGTGGTAGCTGGGGAATATCTGTGTGATGACTTAAACCCCAAGAACTCTAACCTTGGGTGATTGTTAAAAGTCCCCATGCTTCTGGTCAAGGATCGATAGCAACAGCGACAGCTATAAAGTGAGAGGTAGTAGATCCCATTTTCCCTGGACTATGGCAGCTACAGCTTTTTGGTAAAACTCAAAGGCAGTAGAGAGAACCACGAAAAATGATTAATATTGTATCTTATGCCAATATTGTTGGGTAGAGGATGAGAACCAACTTTTTTTTAAAAAGCGACACTTCATATACTAGAGATGTCTTGGAACGATCATACCTATTACATCAGCATAGCTCAGAGATTGAGGGTGGCACACTGATAGAGCACGTACTGTTTGTTGCTCAGTGCTAATAACACCCGGTAAGGAGACACACACATACACTCTATCGAAAAAGATGGAACAGATAAAAGTGTGAAATGAGATACAAATCATTGGGGTAATGAAACAGCCAAAATTTTTGGTAGTCCCAAACAAGTTGAATAAGTGACAGTTGAAGATGGGGAAGCTATAGTAATGTTCATAATAGAAGACATTTTAAAAAGTGAAAAAGCGAGATGATTATCCATTGTATTGCCTTAAAATGAACAATTTGTAGTAGACAGTATCTGAGATGACTGACATCCCCAAGAGATACACTGGCCTCTTCCACTAATGAGAAGCTTGATTCCACTGTGTTTTAAAAGGCATGTTGTTTCATCTTTCTGGAATTACCTGGGGCAAAGGCACTACAGACACACTCAAATCACCATTGCACACTAGCTAATGACACGTCTGCCTAACACAGGCCTGCATCCCTGACCTTATCCACCTTCTACATCGGGAGAAAATCAAGATCATTATGGTTATTTTTTCCACCTGCCTTAAACCCTCACTGAGTGAGACATGCCATGTTCACAGGGGAAAGGAAGGGGGGACGGGGATGGGGTGGAAAATCTGTTTGCTCAATAATCTTCTAGTTTTAAGCCATCTACCAAGAACATGCACATAGTTTCATTGTCTTTCTCTCTTTCTCTTTTATTTCTCTTTTCCATTTTTCTCATTCAGAAACAAAGAAATATGTATAGAAGCAATTGTTTCCTGGTTATAGGTAGAAAAAGAACAATATTGATCATAGAGTTGGGGGCATTCTTATGACTTGATAAGAAGGTATAGTAAAAAGAAATACTAATATGAGAAGCATGCTTGAATGAAAATATGTTCATTAGAAAATATAAAAATATTTGTATGTCTGATATATCCTTTTTATTATTTTGCAAAACTGGGATAAGAAACATGTGTAATATTTAAATGAGACAGTATTATGTAGGAATCGAATTACATTCAACGTATCACACTAGATTTTACCTTTACTTTTAAACCTTGAATTCAATAATAAGTTTATGATTAGATCATTTACAATTTAAGCAATTTTATTCTGTTTTCTTCAATGAAGTTTTCATAATTATAAATAGGCAAATAATCCAACTATTTAAGGCAAATAAGAATCCATTTTTAGTATATGTGGCTTTGCTCTGGTGAAGAAACCTTTATTTCTCACATAAGACCAGAAGATTCAATGAATAATTACATTAACATAAAACATTAATGTTTATTTTTGAAAATTAAATTCAGAAAAATGTTGTCATCTACTTTCAAATGCATTGTTATTTTATTAATTAAAAAATGAAGTTTGTCTTTCATTTATTTTTCTTTCTGGACTGAGATTATGGTCGCCGACCTCTGCCAGCTACAGCAGGTGTAGCTGTGTGACTGACTCTCCCCTTCTGGCAGAACGGCCACTGTCCCCCATCCCCACAGTGGGAGTCCCTGGAATTGGCGGACGGTGCCTGCGTCTCAATATTTAGAGAAAGAAACTGTGCACAGTAGTGTCAATTATGAATCTTGACTGAATAATGGATTAGATGTGAAGTCGATTTATTAAATTTAGGATTATATTTTCTTTCAGTTATTGGAACAAATAATCAAATTTTTGTTTACTTGTTTTTTAGGTTTATTTCTTTATTTATTCAGAGAGCAAGGGAGGGTCAGAGAGAAAGGGAGAGAATCAGAATTCCAAGGAGGCTCCTCACTGTCAGGGCAGAGCCGGACATGAGGCTAGAACTCAAAGCGGTGAGATCATGACCTGACCTGAGATCAAGAGGCAGATGTTTAACTGACTGAGTCACCCAGGTGACCCTAGGTTTTGGTCTAAAAAAAACAAACAAACAAAAACCTTTCAATATCAATTCATGGTGGTTACCTTTTACTTTTCTCTTTTGTTGTCCAGTGAAAAGTGTTTTCAAGCTAGTTAAAAAATACATAACTTCATAGGTTGTAATTATTAGTTGACTGTTTATCCATTTACCACATCCGGCCCTAAACTAATGCCATCATCAGAATGGAAACTCAGCTGTGTTGTTAAATTGCTGCCTGGGTAAGTGCTCTGTGAGGAAGAACGTGGCTATGAGCAGTCAAGGGCCATTATGACTTAAATGCACACGAAGGTCATCTAAAGTTGGCTTAATCTTTTCTCCATTTTCCACAGTCTGTTTAACAATCACTACCACTGACGTTCATACTTTCTCCCACCTTTGCTAGGATTTGGTCTGACCTCACCAAGGCAGAGGTGGCTCACTTTGTGGTATAGCCAGCGAGAGCTCCTGTCTGTTGAGGGATTAACTAGCTTTGGCACACTTGGAAGAGTGATTAGTTTAAGAAAAAGAAAGGAAAGAAAGGAACAATAAAGTTGGCTGACACAGCAGTCTGAGAGTGTTCAAGAATTTACTATAATGAGTTTCTGAAGAGGACTCCAGCAACCTTTCAAATATATATGTTAATCTATTCTAGAAATTCTGAATTTGGATTCCCTGGCACTTTTCCGATCTTGGGTGAATTTTAGTTTGTTTATTTATTGTGCCAATAAAATAATATTTGAAGGAAAAAACAAATCTGGGTTTGGTAAGGAGAGACTTCGTTAGAAAGGATTTTGAAAGTAGAGGGAGGGCATTGCAGTGAGAAGTCTCGGCCCATAGATCTGCCAAGTGGCTGAGGACTAGGCAGGAAAGGGTTATTCTTTTTCAGTGAGTAATAAGCAGGGCTACAAAGGACTGGATTTGGGGAAGTGGGATGAAAGGGTGGCCTTATAGGATAGCAGGTCAAAAACGTTTTATTTACAGTAAGGCCAGCATATTCTCAGGAGGGGCTGTCTGCTGGCTCTGACTGAAGGTAAGTCAAAGTTCCTCCTGGAAAAGGAGAGACACTTAACAGAAGTTTGAGTAATAAGCATTTTGTTCTGATCGATTAGTGGGGACAGTAGAATAGCTGGTGATTTATGAGGCAAAGAATGGAATTTTGGATACAATGTCTGTGTCTGGCCTTATCATAAGTAAACAAGGGTGGAGCGCTCACATGTTAAAAGGTTTTAAATATCCCCAACAAACTTGAAAAGATGCTATGACTTTAACACGAAGGAGATATAAAAAGAATACAATTTATAATAAAATAATATGTACATACTCAGATATGAACTTACTAGAAGTCAAAATGAAGTACATGCGATTCTTGCATCTGCACATAGAGTCACCCGAAAGGGATTAGCTACAAAAAGCAGACCTAAGCAGATGTTTCTTTGGTGATTTAAAATCTGTGATCAACGTGGCCATTAGTGACATGATTTTCTATAATGATGATCAAATCTTGGTTATGTTTCAAAACAAACACAAAACAAACAGCCTTCCTTGAATTTAAGTTCGCTGAATTCCTGGATGATGCATTTCTATTAAGACCATGTGAAAATATTTGCATCCATATGTAAATAGAGTAGGTCAGCAGGCTCACGTAATTATAAGCAGTGGCCTCACTTCCGTAACAGCAGGAGATGGGGACAATTTTTTTCTCATGTAGGACCTGAACAAGATGGCCTTAATTTTTCCCTCAGCTTGAGTAAATTTTAAATTTTTTCATGTTTATTTATTTTTGAGAGAGAGAGAGGGAGAGCCAAAGAGAGAGGGAGACACAGAATTTGGAGCAGGCTCCAGGCTGTGAGCTGTCAGCACAGAGCCCTACGCGGGGCTCAAACTCTCGAACTGTGAGATCATGACCTGACCCGAAGTTGGACGCTTAACTGACTGAGCCACCCAGACACCCCAAAAGCTTGACTAAACTTTAATCAAGCTCCTTCCTGACTCTAGGCCCTAACCTCCTTTTTCTGAGAGCATTTGCTTTAGAAAACATGCAATTGTAAATTATTTCTCTGCCTGTTTGAGATGTAAATCTTCTTCCAGCCTCTTACCAGTTTTAAAATCCAGTTTCTCAAAGACCTGGGAGCCATCCCTGGAATGTAATCATCAAGGAAGTTAGGGCCCCTACCTTTCATTCTCTGTGGGAGGGTAGGTAGCAACAATTAGCAAACACAGATGGCCTAATCACATTGAACAGCTAGCCCATAATCATCTGGTACATTTCCTCTAGTTCATCCCAATGCTTAAAACTGCTTCTACCTTTTGTCTCAGAGGAGTTCAGTTCAATCTGCAGAAGTTTTGAGTAAAGTCTCCCTTGCCTGACCAACTGATCTGGTACAAGGGAACTCTCCTGCAGGCTGTAATAGAGCCACACCCCAGGTCCCCACCCACTGAACGTCAGCTACTTCTCCCAGTTATAGAGTAAACAAAACCTTCCCAAACCGTTTTTCAAAATTCCTTCTGCACGTGGTATGCCTTTCTGGAGATCCATTGATTTAAAGTATCTGACACTTGAGGACCAGAGTTTATAACCAGCTTCCATATTACTACTTGTATATAATCTTGAGAAAGTTTCTAAACTCTTTAAAATATGGTTTTTCTGCTCTTTGAAAATACATAGTAACGATGCCCACCCTATATGTGATTGATCCAAACATGAACGTAAACTAAAACCACCCTATAAGCAAATGACACAGAATTATCACAGCACACTTATTTTTTAAGTTATCTCAACTCAGTTGCGTTTGAGAGAGAGAAAGAGGCTGAGAACATTCAAAGTGACTGGTGGGAAGCAGGTGGTTATAGGTTTTCTGGACCGCCTGTAGAAAGCTATTGAAGAACTAATTAAGGGCCAAAGAAAACATTGCCTAAACAAAAAGTTAGATGTAGCTGGGAGACAAAGGCAAAACAACAAACAGAAAAAGGATGGAGGCCTGGTAATTTTACGGAAGAATTCTAAGCAGTGAAAAGCTTGAATGAATTAATTCCTAAGTATTGCTACTTCCAGAGAATTTTGTGTGAACTACATTAGTAAATACAAGATGCATCTAGACATACTTAAATCTGTTTAAAATTGTATGGACAAAAACTAGTTTAGTATACTAGATGGATGAGTTAAGAGATTTTCATTACTCATGAAAATTTTGTAAGTTTTGCCCCATGCTCTGACTTTAGGCTCTAATCCCTCCAGGTAATACGTGATTCCTTTGTGTAGAAGACAGGGGAGTCTGTATTGCACACTGGTTAGCACCCAAAAGCTATTCAACCCTTACTTTGTGCTCCCCACTGTGCTAAGCCTTTCTCTTCATGGATTCATTGAAATTCCACGATTCTTTGATTTAAGGACCAATTTACATGCACTTGATATTTCCTCCTCCATTTGAAGTATTTCAAAACATCTTTGCTGAATGCCTGGTAGAGTACAGAGTACAAGGAACAAGCATTAACAGTTCTGCCTTCAGAGAGCATATTCCCCAGAAAAAGGAGACCATAGAAAATCAAAGTCACAGGGAATCCAGCTGAGATAAAATCTTATATAAGTACTTTAGAAACCTAAACTATAGGGTTAGAAACCATAGGGACTCAGTCAGGTAAGCGTTTGACTCTTGAATTCTGCTCAGGTCATGTTCTCATGCTCGTGAGATTGAGCCCTGAGTCACATTCTGTGCTGGGCATGGAGCCTGCTTAAGATTCTGTCTCTCCCTCTCTCTCTGCCCCTCAAAAAGGAAAAAAAAAAACACAGAAAAAACAATTGGCTGTTCATTCCAGAGGTCACAGATGTGGCCTTTGAGCTTGCTATATGTCACAGTAGGCCACAAGGTATCTATGGAGACAAAATGTGTTAACTGCATTAGTTTAGGAATCTGTAGACCCATCTTCCAGTACAAATAAATCACTTAACCTCCCTTGAACTATTTTTTTTTGCCTGTAAAATGGGTGCGAGATAAAGACTGGATCTGGATCCGTTACTGCTTTCAGCCAGCATATAACATGCAGGTTCATTATACTGTTTACCTACGACAGCATTTGTTCTGATATTTTGCTTATTCACTCTGATTGGTCAATGCCCATGCTGTACTGATTTTTATCTATTATGAATATCACCTCTGTTCACACCAAAGGAGTTGTGTGAATATACAGTTTATGTTAAAATATTTTATTAAATATTGTATCAATAATAACAGGTATGTTTGCTCAGTATTTTGTCAATTTACAGTTTAAAACGGTTTGAAAGCACATATTGTGAAGTCGAAAACCCTGTCTTATTCATCTTTAATTCCCCAATGCTCATCTGCCCTAAATGGAGAGATTCTATACTTTGTGACCCCCATCTACCTGGATGCCACTCGAATACACAATGTGTGCATATGTAAGTAAGGACAGGGACCTGAGATTTGTAGCACGGCCTGGGAAATGATTTACAACAATCAGATTCCTGTTCTTGGCAATTTGAACTAAGAATATAAGAAGGAATTTGGGGGTGCCTGGGTGGCTCAGTTGCTTAAGTGTCTGACTTGTGATTTTGGCTCAGGTCATGATCTCACAGTTCGTGAGTTCAAGCCCTGCATCGGGCTACACATTGACAGTGCAGAGCCTGCTTGTGATTCTCTCTCTCCCTCTCTCTCTGTCACTCTCCTGCTCTCTCTTTCCTTCTCAGAATAAACTTAAAAAAATTTTTTTAAAGAAGGAATTTGACAACTGATAGAGAAAGTAAAGAGGAAAACAAACAAAAATCAACCCAGATTTCACCAGAGTGAAAGTGTACATGTATTACTGGGGTCCTCAGGGCTTCCTTCAGTCTAGGAAACTTCCTCAACTTGGTCTTAAGTAAGCCCCAGTCTTGTCAACATTTAGTCCCTTAAATTGTTTTTACTGCTCCTTATTACATCTCACAACAGACTTTCTTAATTTGATCTATTTTGATGAATCTTTTATCCTTAGAGCAAAATTATCCTAATTAAAATAAGTGACCAATTTCGTATCCCACTGTGTCACAAAATGCCATGCACATAATAGGCAATCAATAAATATATATAAAAGAAAATTATATATACCTAAAAAAACTTCAAGTTTTTGTTTGAACTGTCAATACTATTGTTTTATATATATATATATATATATATATATACACACACACACACACACATATATGTATGTATATATATATATATGAAGAATCTTAAAAACCATAAAAATGAAAATTTTCTCTTTTTCAAAATGACTTTAGGTGACATAATTTTCCCTAAAGACATATAAATTGACCTAAAAACTTCTCCTTTTCTTACTCTTTTAAAAATACATACCATAAATCGCCCTTAGACAGCATTTGTATTCCTGTTTGAGTTGATAAAAACCTTTGTAGTTCACTGCCATCTTCATTATGCATGAAATGTGACTTTATGGAATATACTGGGACTCTAGGAGCAATAATGTATTACCTTGAGGCTCACATAGATCAAAATCTGATGGCTAGATTGAGAGATAGGATGAAATGCAGGTTGAGCAAACATTTTTAGTAGAGGTTTCTTGACTTGACAGAATAAAGGTTTTACGACTATTTGGACTCTTTTATAGTGAGCATCATGCATTCATCAAGAAGGCTGATGACCAACCTATTCCATGGTTGGCCCTAATACTGTGTGTTCATCTCTTTCCATTTCTCATGGCAATACTTTGTCATTTTAAAATTCCACCTTTATTATAGCGAAGTAGGCATGTCTTATAACAACGATACTTGCCACAATGTCTTGATCCTAACTTATCTCTAGAATATATTTGTTTGTTAAATAATCCATATTTTAGTCCTTAGTAAGGATCGGACAATGTAAATCTTGGAAGAAAGAATTTAAAGAGATGTCACAAAACTAATTATGCGCTAACAATTAGAACTATGCTTATATAGGTTTGCTGTTTATTCTGGACTGGGACTCGTTTTTCTACCAATGTGGATTCCCTCTTTCTATCTGTGATGGAACTCCTGAGTTTCGGGTAGGCACAAGGCTACCCAGGAAATTACACTTCCCAGAAGCCTCATTTGAAACTGGCTGTGAGTGGAGGTGATGTGAACCACTTCTGTGTTGTCTCTTAAAAGGGGATTTTGCTCTTTCTTCCTTATCCCTGAGAAAAAGACACAGTATCAAGAGAAGAAACAGCTTCCTCAGATCTTGAAGTTACAGCTGCGGATTGAGAAAGCCAGTGCTGCCATACTGGCGATGTCCTTCTGAAACATACTGTAAACCAGAGAGAGATGGTATTTCTGGTCTCCTTGATAGAACAGCTCAGACAATACCTTAATAGTATATTAACATTTTAAAATTTAACTTCTGTTTTATATCTTTATGACTTTCCTCATGTCCTTACCTCCGGAAGAGGTTATTCCCTGTTGTCCAGGTGAGAGAACCTTAATTTTTCTTCTCTTCTGACGTCATTATCGCCTTCTATCATCTCCTCTGGGCTCTCTTCTAGTTGCCGTAAGCACTATGGTCACCCCATTTTCTGCAGTGATTTAAGGCATTTTATAATCAGCCCATAACCCTCACTAATTTACATATTTATGGCAGTCGAGAATGTAATTAATATTTATATCTTCATCCTCAGCCCTAAGCACATTCCTTGGCACACACTATGACTGCAGAAATGTGGCTTGGATCGATGAACACAGAAAACTTCAAAAGGGGATGAAAACCAGAGATGGTGGGACGGGGAGGGAGGAGCTCCCTCACTGCGGGGCTTCCCTCTGGACTGAAGAAGAAGGGAGAACACCAGGAATCAAGGCTTGATTGTTATGCATGTGCGCCTTAGGTTGTTTTATTATTTCCCTTAATTTTAATTTTAATTTTTTAGCGCCAGCTGGCAGAGCCCACTCGTCCCCTGCCAGCTGCCTGCCTGAGATGCTGGCCAGCTGCCAGCAGCTGTGCCTGTGGAAAGAGGGCTCCCCCAGATCCTCAAGGCAGACCACTGAATATCATTCCTTTAAGCTTTCTTGATAACTTGTATTTTTTTTTTAACATCTAATCATTAAGTTAGTTCTCCTTTGAACAGTTAACTTTCTTCAAGGACTGAAGTGGCTATGGTTCTTGAAGAAGCCTTTAGTTCATACCAACTTTATTTTCATGAGCTCATTTATATATTCTAGACTTTAGAGTTTTGTTTATAATTTTCAAGTGTACAAAGGTGTGCCAAGACTTAAATATCATAACAAAATTGATACTTCAGTTCAGTGACTGCTGTGTCTTGTTGCTTTTCTTTTCTTGGCAAGTGAGGTAGTTCGAAAAGCTCTTTCCTTTTTTCTTTCTTTCTTTTTTTTTTTTTTTTTTGGTCTCAGGTGTATGTTCATGATCCTATATGTAGAGACCATAAGTTTTCACCTAATGGAATAAGTTCAGTGACCTGTACAAAGGAAATTAGCAATGTCCATCTATTTGTACCAGATATGTGTCTAAATCACAGTTGGCTATCTTGTTAGCTGCCTCAGTTAAAAGTCCGGTGAGAGAATGAAACAACCTAGCCTTTCATCCCCAGGGGACATCTTTTAGCATATTGGAGGCTCATTAACGCAGCTTTGGCACTGAGAGTGGCCATTGTATACTTGTACTACTAAGAGGTTTCTTACTTGAGACATGGTAAATGTCTATTGCAAATCCTATTGACATTTAATTTTTAAAATTATCTTCTCTATTTGTTTGTAATTTACTTAGGAAGTATGCATAGTTCCCATCTGTTGAAATATTGATTCTGATTTATGATTTAGTAAATTAAGGAATGGTTGGTTTGCATATCAAGCTTCACAAGTGACTCACAGTATATTACATCTATATTGCCCTTTAGAGTTCTACAAAGTCCTTTCATGAATGCTATTTGTGAGCATATTGGGGAAAAGAATCATGTTTAATTCATCTTTATATCCTTAGCATCTAACCCAATGCTGGGACGTGAAAGCTACATAATATTGGGTTTTTAATGAACTCATTTGAGCCTCTCAACAAGTCAAAGAAAATGATGAAAGTGATCATTTAAAAATTTGTTTTTAATGTTTCTTTATTTTTGAGAAACAGACAGAGTGCGAGTGGGGGAGGGGCAGAGAGAGAGGGAGACAAAGAGTCCGAAACAGGCTCCAGGCTTTGAGCTGTCAGCACAGAGCCCCACACGGGGCTTGAACTCGTGAACTGCAAAATCATGACCTGAGCCAAAGTCAGACACTCAACCCACTGAGCCACCCAGGCACCCTGTGAAAGTAATCATTTAAAACTTGTGCACAAATTGTTTGGTACATTTTATGTTAGTTTTATATTGTTGCTATATAACAAATTATCACAAAGTTAATGGTTTAAAACAACACAAATTTACTGTTATACTTCTAGACACTAAGAATCCAAAAGGGTTCAAAAATCAACATAGGACTCCAGTTTTCTGAAAGCTCTAGGTGAGAATCTGTTTCCTTGTCTTTTCCAGCTTCTAGAGGGTTGCCTTGCCTTGGCTTGTGGCCCTACCTCACTCCGACCTCTGCTTTTGTCACATTTCCTTCTCTGATTCTGATTCTCCTGCTCCCTCTTAAAAGGACCTCTGTGATTACGCTGGGCCTGCTGGATGATCCAGGATCATCTTTCTTCCCTTCTCAGGATCCTTAACTTAATCACATCTGCAAAGTTTCCTTTACCATGTAAGGTAACATACATACGGGTTTCTGGGATTAGGAAATGGACATTTTTGTGGGGGTGTAATATTTAGCCTAGCACACTCCTCCAGAAGATGAGTCTAATATGGACTTCCCTTGAATATGGACTGGTCTTGGCAACTTGTTTATAGAATTAAGATGCAATGGAAAACAATACACTATGATTTTCCAGCCCAGGTCATATGAGTCAATACAGCTAGATAGCTTCTACCCACTTTTCTCTCTTTCATTTTCTTGAGATATGTGTTTTTGAACCCTAAGCTGTTTATATATATATATATATATATATATATATAATCTTTTATATATATATAAATCTTTATATATATATAAAATCTTTATACACACACACACACACACACACACATATATATATATATATATCTATATATATATATATATATAAAATAAAAGATTTGATTACATTGAAGTTGCTATTAGTTGACCTGGTACTTTGCAAGTTGTACATGTTCTAGAGATCTGATTCACAACATTGTGCCCATGGTTAACTATGTCATACTGTGCACTTAAAATTTGTTAAGAAGGTAGATTTCATATTAAATGTCCTTAATGCGCATGCACACACACACACATGCAGAAAATTTTTGGAGCTAAAATTTGGATGGAACACAAGCATGAAAGTTAATCCTCTTGTAAGCCTTAGCAAATTGTGGGAAGGGTTTTGACTTTTATAATCACATGAGATGGGGCCTCTAGCCATTTTCTTGGGTATTAAAGGAAATGTTAATTCAAGAAGTCTGGAAGAATTTGGTTGTAATTCCAAATTTTTATCCCAATCTAGATGTTGCTCTGAAGCTCAAAGAGTCTCTTAAAAAAAAAAAAGTTCAAAAACTGAGTTTAATGTTTCCTCCTCTAATTACTCACTTCCTCCACTGTCCCCTATGTGAATAACACCTGTACATACCTGCAAGTTATCTCTCATCTTACCTTCTCATTTCCTCGTTGCCATTAGATTTTAAAGGCTCTCTTTAAAAAAAATTGAGGGGCACCTGGGTGGCTCAGTTGGTTAAGTGTCCGGCTTTGGCTCAGGTCATGATCTTACCGTTCATGAGTTCTAGTCCCGTGTCGGGTTCTGGGCTGACAGCTCTGGGCCTGGAGCCTGCTTCAGATTCTGTGTCTCCCTCTCTCTCTGCCTCTCCCCTGGTTCACACTATGTCTCTCTCTCTCTCAAAAAAAAATAATAAACATTAAAAAAAATTATGTTTATTCATTTTTGAGAGACAGAGACAGAGGGTGAGCAGGGGAGGGGCAGAGAGAGAGGGAGACACAGAAACCAAATCAGGCTCCAGGCTCTCAGCTGTCAGCAAGAACCCGATGTAGGACCCGAACAGTAAATCATAACCCGAGCTGAAGTCAGACGCTCAACTGACTGAGCCACCCAGGTACCCCAAGGCTCTACTTCTTAACAGCTTCCAAATCTGTCTCCAACTCAACACCCTTCCCCACTCTTCTATCCATGCCTTTAATCTCACCTGGGTTACATGCACCCCTAAGGTGTTCTCGTCACCTCTGTTCTGTTCCTTTATGAATCATTCTCCATCCTCCTGTTAGGTCTATCTTTCTTAGAGCAAATTGAATTATGCTTTCTTAGGTATTGATTCAATTTACTGAGTTCTTGCTATGTGTCAGCCCCAGCGATTTGCCTTTTACCTTTGTTATTAGTCTGATTGAACTGCCATAACAAAATATCATAGGCTGGGTGGCTTAAACACAAAAATTAATTTTCTCACATTTCTCAGGTCTAGAGGTCCAATGTCAAGGTTTCAGCCCACTTAGTTTCTGGTGAGGGCTCTCTTTCTGGCTTGCAGACTGCTATCCTCTCTCTTTGTCCTCACAGGACCTTTCCTTGGTGCATGCGTGTAGAGAAAGAGAGGAAGAAAGAGCTCTCTGGTGTCTCTTCTTGGAAGGAAATTAATCCTATCAGATCAGGGCCCCACACTTACCATCTGGTTTAACCTTAATTAGTTCCTTAAAGCCCCATCTCTAAACTCAGTCACACTTGGGGTTAGGGCTTCAAAATATGAATTTTATGGAAACACAAACATTCCACTTATTACATCTATTTTAGTTAATTCAATTTTTCATCTCAAAGCTATGAGGTAGATATTACTATTACCATTTTATAGAAAAGCATACTGAGACAAAAAGAAGTAACTTTCTCAATTAGTATTAAAATGCAGGATTTCCTGATTATAGGGTTCATGATCACAAACCTAGTCATAATTACCAACCATTAAGCCCACTAACTTTTGCTGGGTATCTGCAGATTTACAAATAAGCCCCTTTATAATTTCTTCCACTGACTATTTGCCATTTTTTTCCTCCTTTTTTCTTCTCTTCTCTTTTCTTTCTTTCTTTCTTTCTTTCTTTCTTTCTTTCTTTCTTTCTTTCTTTCTTTTTTGAGAGAGAGAGAGACACAGAAAGAATATGAGCAGGGGGGCAGAGGGAAAGAGAAACAATCTTAAGCATGCTCCATGCTCCGTATGGAGCATGACGTGGGGCTTAATCCCATGACCGTGGGATCATGACCTGAGCCAAAATCAAGAGTCAGTCACTTAAATGACTGAGCCACCCAGACACCCCCCTTTTGCCAATCCAATCACCGGCTTATAGGCCACAGTATGTGAGCTTCTGTGTCTTTGCACATGATTCTCTGTCTAGCCAACTTTTTACTCATTTTCTAAAGCTTGTATATATATATATATATATATATATATATATATATATATATATAACATCTCCTGCAAGAAACCAACACTTGTCCACTCTTATCTATGTATGTTGTTTGCGATGATTGTTTTCATGGGAACTTCCATACAGTACCTCTTGCCTATCTCTTACCCCTTGCCTGTCCCTTACCACACTGGGTTATCATTGTTTCCTCTGCTACCTCGCAGTTGTTTATGAACTCTTCAGTTTCAGGGACTGGATCTTGGCATTACTCTAGCACATAGCACATACCGGACACATAGTTAAATGTTCATAAATGTTTGTTGAATGAATCACCTAAGATCGTATATACAAATGTGGGTCACTTCTTCCTAGCACTGTAACTATATTTTGTCACCTGGTCTGTTCCTCATTACTTTGATAACTGGGAAGTTCAGAGTTCTAATATTTTTTTTTTCTTACTTAAAAGATGTAATATCTGTGTATAGATTTGGGAATGGTTTTTGCATTTTAAGTAACACTGCCCATTCTTTTGGAACAAAATTTACCTTAGCCCCAAGACTTGAGAATATGGAACTTACAGAAAATTTCATTCTACTCTTAAACTTTAGAATGTAATTTTTAAAGTGCAAACAGAATCCAGGAGTTATATTTAGTTTCTAAATTGGCATTTAGTTGGAGCATAGTATTGAAAATTGTCTTTCAATTTTCTGTTAGCTTGTCAGCTGGTATATTGTTCAATGACTTCAAGATATAATATTTGCTACCATAGTAGCCTAAGTACTTTAAAAATGATCTGTAACTAGTAGAATTAAATTTTGTATAGAATAGGTGTCTTCTTATGTAATAACAATCATAAAATGTTCCTTTATATCAAGAATATAATGAGAAAAATTCTTGATATTTTTCATTCATAAAGCCATAAAGAGTTTAATAAAAGGCTTTGGCTTATGGTATATTAATAGATAACAATATGTTCATTTTATTTAGCTGAATAATAATTACATATTTTATGAGTTCAATCATCAGCTTAGGAAAACTCATTCAGTAGCAATACCTGGAATCATGTATTTTTCATTTTGCATTAATTAAATAATGCCAGCCATAATACAGGTTGCCAAGATAAAGAAAATTTTCATCTGTTAAATTTCATGCTTGTTTACAAAACAGAAGGTACTTCAAAGTTTCTTAACCTGGTGCTTATCATTTTAATTGTAAAGACCAAATAAGTTGTCTTTGCAATGATATGTATAAAGCAATTTTTAAAACCCTTGCATCTTATGTAGTCTATTTGTGTTTCAATATTCTGGCATAGGTTTTAAGATGAAAGTCTCTCCTTGTCTCATTATGTTTTATTGCTAAAGTAAATACTTTAGGGATACATTAAATACAGCTACCACTCCCCCCACCCCCCCACCCCCGCCCAATTTTAGTGTAGTACACTCAGATTAGTGTTTCTGTGAGACACAGGACAGAGCAGGTTTGTGTCAAGGTAAAAAAAAAGAAGGGGGTGGAGAGGGAGAGGAAAGAGCACTAACACTAATAAGGATAGATCTAAGTTTATGCATCTTTTCTAAAACTGCTACTGAGAAATATTTATAGCATCAGCAGTTATTTTTATCTTTCATTTTTCAAAAGGTGATAAATGTGTTAATTTTTGTTTCAATCTTAACACTGTTGTGGGGTGCCTGGATGTCTCAGTTGGTAGAACATGTGACTTTTGATCTCAGGGTTATGAGTTTGAGCCTCATGTTGGGTGTAGGGTGTGCTTAAAAGAAAAAAAAAGTACCACGGTTTTCATCATACCCTTGGCGGTACTGAGGGAGCACTGGGCAGTGCGTTAGTATGCCAGGCTGCCATAATAAAGTACCATAAAAACAGTGGCTTACACAACAGAAATTTATTTTATATTTTTCATAGTTCTGGAGGCTGCAAGTTTAAGATCAGTGTGCTGCCAGGTTTGGTTCATCCTGAGGCCTTTCTCCCAGGCTTGTAGACTGCGGCCTTCTTGCCGGGTCCTGCCATGGCCTATCCTCTGTTTTGTGTATCCCTGGTATTTCTCTGTAGGTCCTAATCTCTTCCTATAAGGACACCAGTCAGATTAGATTAAGGTCCGCTCTAACAACCTCATTTTAACATCACTGTTGCTTCCAAGGCCCTATCTCCAAACATAGTCACTTTCGGAGGTGTTGGGTGTGTTAGGGGTTTCAGTACATGAATTTTGAGAGGACACAATTCAGTCCATAACACGTAGTGTTAGTAGATTAACGATGAACACAAGCCATGTGATCTCTTTCCTTTTTATGTTAGCAATTTAAATATTTTTATAAGAAAGAAGGTTTGGGAAGTCTGTAAATATCTTTATTGAAATAATTATTGCGGTTTTCTTATCCTGAGGGCACATAGGTTTGACTCACTAAATGTAGTAGATTTCACTTAAATAATACTTCTTTGTCATATTACCTAACTTTATGGAATTATATCTATTTATTATAATTCCTGTGTAAATGTGTGTACCTTACATATTGTATTTATTAAGGTGGTCACATGAGATTAAACTTTCACTCTTGTCTAGCATACGAGGAGAAAGAAGAAAGAATTCAATGTGATTATTACAATGAATAATACTTTTAAGGAGAATATACATATGAAGAAGCAGAGTAGTAAAACTGTAAATGAAAAACTTTTCTCATGTGAGGCATTGAAATATATATCTAGAGGCTATAAAACCTTTTAAAACTAATTTCCCAGAAAAGTAAGGAAAAATTATAAGGGAATGAGATTTATTTTTAATGAAATAGAAAATGTAATACACCACTTTTTTTTAAAACACTATTAAAGTGCTCTCAATGTAATAAATTCAAAATTGGGTTATTATAAACTATATGATTATCTATTTACTTAGTAATTGAATTAAATATCTCCAATCAAAATTGATAACAATAGTTGATTTATTCAAAGAGAATATCCATGTAGAGCTATATAAAACTTAAATTTGTGGCATTATTTTAGTGTGAAACAGCATATTATAAAGTAGCATAATGGAGTGCTTGGAAAATACAAGTGTAATTCAGGGTTTGACCTACCTATCATAATTAATCAGAGACCTCCTATTGTTCTTTATTTCTCATTCCTGTTAAGGGATTGCCACATATATCGTGATTTCAGATACTTCTTAGTCTATCTTATATTTTTACCCTCTTCAAAGATTCCTAGTGGGTTTTTTTTGAATGAATGATATCTTAATAAATAAAAAAAATTTTTAAATACATGTAATTCTCTCACAAATTATTGTTCTTGGTTAAACCACTGAATGGGTACCACCTGATAGGCAGTGATACAAACAAACTAGAAGGAAACTCTTGCTCTCAAGTTGCTGAGATCTACTTGTGGAGGCAGAAAAGCACTCTGACTTTGCAAGACAAATGTGGTAACTGCAAAATAAGAGGTAAACACGTGGTGCTTCGAGGGGAAGATTATAAATAGGCTCAGGAGTTGGGTTGATGGGTAGTGTCATGGAAGGTTCACAGAAAATGACAGCATCAGAAGTGAATTTGGAAAGAGATAAGAATGGGTGCAAAATGATGAATTCTCAGTTAGAAATTGTTCAGAGGTTGTGATATACAGTAGAGTGTGTGCCAAATTTGACGAGAAGAGTTGAAATAGCTTGATACTAAACAGGAGGGACAACGATTTGAGTACTGAAATTACGGAAGAAAGCAAGGCACCTTTCATAAAAAGCCTTCTATGCCCTACTAAGGCGTTTACATTTTATCTTGTAGGCAGTGTGAGCTTTGCAGAGGTTGATGCTGGGGATAATACTTTAGAAGATATCATATTCAATACAAATTACCACAAACTTAGCAGCTTCAAACAACACACATTTGTTTTGTTTTGTCTTGTTTTTTTAAGTTTATGTATTTATTTTGAGTAAAAGAGAACGGAAGCTCAGGAGGGGCAGGGAGAGAGAGAGAATTTCACACAGGCTCTGTGCTATCGGCACAGAGCCCAGATCTTGGCACAGGGCTCAATCCCACTAGCCGTGAGATCACAACCTGAATCAAAATCAAGAGTTGGACGCTTAACTGACTGACCCACCCAGGCACTCCACAACACATATTTTATCTCAGAGTTTCCATGGGTCAGGATCCAGCCATTACTTATTTAGGTCCCTTGCTCAGGATCTCACAAGTCTTCAAGAAAGGTGCCGGCTAGACTGTATTTTCATCAGGCTACTCAACTGGGAAAAATTCTACATTCAAGCTTATTTAGATTTTTGACAGAATTCATATCCTTCTGTGATTGTGTGACTGAGGGTCCCAGCTTCTTACTGGCTGTCTTAGAGGCAGACCTTATATCTCTGTGGCTTCTCTACAGGTGGTTCACAATCACAACATGGCTGCTTGTTTCTTCCAGGCCAGCAGGAGAACTTCTCTGTCTCCTGTCTCATATAGTAGAGTCTTAGATATTATAATATAGTCAGCAAGTTAATATCCCATCACTTTTGCCATATTCTATTGGTTACAAAAAAAGTCATAGGCTCCTCCCACACTAAAGAGAAGTGCATAATACAAGGGTTTGCAATACAAAAAATAACAAACAGAATATGGACTATATCAGAATTATTCCTATGGTCCACACGAGTAGCATCAATATTCCCTGTGAACTTGTCAGAAATTCACATACTCAGGTCCTACCCTATACTTACTGAATCAAAAATGCTGACAGCATTCTGTATGTCACCAGTTTTTCCAAGTGATTCTTATGGCTGTTAAAATTTGAGGACCACTGATCTAGGTGCCAGATCTTGTTCACCAAGAAGTAAAGTTTGATGTATCACCTGATGATACTAAGAAATGTGCTAGAGAATGTTTTCAAAATCAGGTTATCTCCTCCAGAATGAACAGGAATTGTAGTGGTGAAAGAACAAAGGAAAGAAACTAAAAAACAAGAGTCAGGGTGTGAAGCTAGGTTCACGTTGTTAAATCATGTACAGCAATGTCTGATGAAGATGGGCAGTTGAGGAAGTGGGTGGTGAAAGCAGTTCCTGAACCAAAGCATAGGAAGATTCGGTGAATTTTATCTGTTTTCTCTATTTAGGGACCTGGCTGGAACAATAGTATACATAAAGGGAGTAGACAATGGATGTTGGTGTTTTTATCCAAAGAGAGTTTATTGAATGAAATGACAAAGAGCTGAGATATATCCACATTCAAGGGACAGATAGAGAAAGAAATCAATAAATGTAGTATTAAAAAATGCAGGAGGGAAAGCTAGAGAAATGTATTTTAGAAATTTAGGGCAGGAAGAA
The DNA here is from genome assembly GCF_018350195.1 of Panthera tigris. Lineage (NCBI taxonomy): Eukaryota > Metazoa > Chordata > Mammalia > Carnivora > Felidae > Panthera > Panthera tigris. The sequence continues at coordinate 41,093,762 of NC_056660.1, read as the reverse complement.
TTAAAAAACAGAGGTAATGTTCAAGAGTGCTGTGCACGACAGGGCAATTCGAATGCTTCCAGTTATGAATGGAACAAACCTAATTCAAACCATTTAAAGCAACGAATATCTGCATGAATACATTTTATAGGAAATCCAGGGTGATGCCTGACTGGATCAGTTATGACTGGATCTAGGGTATTCAAGCATCAGGAGTTTCTCTCCCTCTCTCTCTTTCTCTCCCTCCCCCTGCCTTTCACTTTGTCTCTCTCTCTCTCTCTCTCACTTCCCCTCTCAATTCTTTTTTTTTTTTTTTTTTTCCCCAGAGCAGTTACAGGCTCATCTTTTAATCCAGAGCTGGGGACCGACAACATAACTTTCTCTCCCCTAGCATCCATATAAATCCTGTAAAAGGATTCTGTTTGGCTCCACTTGGATCACATGACTACCTCAGGAGCATAAAATATGTCCAATGGCCATCCTACATCATGTTCCCACTCTTACAAAAAAGCAGGAAGAGCTGATTGAGTGATAGCCTTCCAGAAACACTGTTATTGCCAGTGAGGTAAGTTCTGTGAAATGTCCACTGTTTTTGGCAATCAGAAGGTCATTGATGCCAGAACTATTCCGGTAGGTGGGCTGCTACAAAAGCAAGACTGCAGTGGTTGAAAAAGTGTAAAGGAAAGGAGGCAGCGGTGCACGTTCCAGCCTTGGCGTCATGGCTGCTGAAATGGCGTCTCATAGAGAAATTCATCGGTGAGCCCGGCCAGAATTGCCCACCTTTCAGTTCTGTTTTTGCCATTTAAAAAAGGGAATTTAAAGTTATTCCTATTTTCTGACTTGAGATAACCACCATTATTCTGTAGTAAGAAGTTTCCAGTCCTGGCCCTGTGCTTTCCACGTGCACCCCTATTCAAGGGGCAGGAAGTCTTCTCGGGTCGGGTTCCATGCCCTGATTTCTAGATGTGTCCTGGAGTCCAAATTCCCTGCCCAGACGACTGTAAGTCCACTTACGAGGCTTGCAAAGTTCTCTCTTCCGTGTGGATCTTCTAGAGGAAGGACCGTACCATAGTAGGATTCAACTGCAGGTCCAACAAATGACGTTTTGCTCTCTGGAGACAAAGTATTTGGAAATTTGGACTATGATACAAAAATGCATGGCTATGAAGCTTCCTATAATGCTACAGCTGGAGCAGGAAGCTCAGAAGGGTAAGCTGTGGACCAGCTCTGTTTGGTCTCCACATTCCAGCAAGAAACCACTAGAAGTCCCAGAGATTTGAACTTGAGGAAAATGAGGGTGAAATGAAAAGCACTCAGATGTGGGAGTCAGAAAAAAAAAGCCTGGATTTAAATCTTGACTTTGCTTCTTATTACCTTTGTAACCAGGAGCATGTTTCACACTCTCTCTTAGGGGCAATTTCTGGATTTAATATAATAGGATTATTGTTAATATTTACTAACATAGCACTTCTGAGGTGGCAAGCGAAATATGCGGTGTATAATAGGTTCTTGATAAATGGCTTGTTCTCTTCCCCTTTGCTACTCCAAAGGGTGGCAAAATAAAAAATTTATAAATATGTGGTCATTTTTTTGTGAATAGGTATTTCTTTATGAAGAAACACAGGTTTGCATGAGTTGTGCCACATGCTGGGGATGTTTAACTTTATATATTATATATAAATGCCGTATATAATTTACATTAAAAATGTTAAATGCCTTTGAAACTTCCTTAGAGGTATTGCTTTTGCAGTGCCTCATTTACTTCTCTGTTCTATGTCTTAGTAAATTCATAACAGGTATTGGAATCTAGCTGGGGAAGAAAAATATTCAAAAGCTACTCAAGTATGTGAACACTCTTCAAATATATTTTGTCCAAAAAGAAATGAATAGTAAAAAAAAAAAAGGTGTGCACAACACTTGATATGGTAAAATTATTATATATCATATATATCACATACCCTATATATATATTTCAACCTGGAAAATTTTTGGAAATGGAGTTCCTGGGTAAATTCAGGATACCAAAAGAGAGAGAGAGAAACGGGGTCTGGGGGGTGGGGAGGGAGAGGGAGGGAGAGCGTGTGAGCACGCAAGTTTGCACAAGAGCACTGTGCCTAATCACTGAGCTTAATTGGCATTCCTAAGGTCATCTTATCAACCACTCTGATTCCTTCCAGCCTCACACAGCACACTGCCTTTCAGATCTCCTCTGTTTCCTGAGGACATAGACAAAGGAAGTGTCATATCCATATCAAGAGGGGCCTCTTTAAGAACAGAATATCTGACCAGGCCTGGCAGGTACGTTTGGACTGTGTCAGCATGAAAGACAGTGAAAGGCCTATGGGAACTGTTGGAGCAGCTCACTCTTCCTTAGCCCTGCTCTTTGGTCTCCTGGCAGCAGCTATTCTTTAATTCTGTATTCACTTTTCAGACTTTGATTCTGGATCTCTGAGCCACTGCCAAGAGTTGCCAGGAGTCAGATTCCAGAGCAAGAAATTGCTATCAAGTGCCTCTTGTGGGTCAGTGGCAATAGGAAAGAAGGCAGACAGGGTCCTAGATTCAGGAATGTAGAATTCAGTGGGGGAGACAGACTAAAAAACAAATAAATACACTGAGTTAAAAATTTGAGTTATGAAAAAAATGGGATGTCAAAATATAAAATATGAAAGCATTCCAAATTTCACTGTTTGGATTTTTCCATGATTTTGATGAAGCATAATTTACAATTCTAATCCTATTCTTTAGGTGCTTAATCTTATATATGCATATAATTTATTTCCCTGAAAAATCTGAACTTGATTGCCAAGAAAGGAAGAAAAGCCAGAGGTTTGGGTAAAGATCAGTAGTGAGGATGAAGCCTTCTTTCTTTGTAAAAAGAACTGCCTCTCTGTGCGTTTGGGCAAATACAGAAAGCAGCAGGTCCTGCAAATTACACAATGATCAGTTTAGCGATGAAGAGTTGGAAAGCTGGATGGTGTAGGATCAGAGATTTCTACAGTCTCAAAGCCTGAGTTTGAATTCTAGCTCTGTCACTTACAGGCTGGTGATTTTTGACAAGTTACTAAACTTGGCTAATCTCAACTGTCTTCATCTGTTAAAATGGATATTAAAGTAATACTCCATAGGATAAAGAATTAAGTAAGATGATTCACATAAAGCACCTAGCATATTATTTTGTCCATAGGTATAATTGTCCATTAGCTACTTTTACTAATGTGAAATATGTGTTGATACTGTGGTAGTAAGATTATTTTTCATTTATTTCATCTATAAACATATCTATATGTATATACATGAAAATATGCAGTTTCTAACTATTGAGCATATGATAAAATGATGAGATTATAAGGAAATTTGCTTTTAAAAGCAGACATATTGCTAAAGTATATAAGTCCATTTTTTTTATTAATTGTTATTGCTCTTTTTCTTTGAAGTCTTACTTGAGAGTAAAAGTGTCACATCTTTAAAGATATGTTTTATACTGCCCTGAAGGTATTTAGTCAGTAGCTTCTATGTGTTCCATTGAAATCTGCACTTTTCATATTCCAGTGATTACCCTATTTTATTCAATTTTGCTTACCTTTACTCTTATTTTTCTTTGACTGTTGCTTTCATATGATGCTGTCCCTAGAATATAGTAAGCACCAAGGAACCCCTTGTGTAATGAATAAGTAGATAAATGGATCGATCACTAAATTATAAGAGAGTGGTCATCACCATGATAGAGATGCAGAACAGGTGTGGATTCACAAATTCTGTAGCCTGGTCTGGCAAACTACATTTTGTTCATGATACTTCTCACACTTACGTTAACATCATCAAATTCATGGACTAGGTAGATATTATGGGGCTATATGCAAAGAGTTACATAGAATTCAACTTATCAATCTCTTTGAAACATATAAATACACATGATTATGAAAATTAAGTGAATAATCTTGCTGAGGTTGATTGACTACAAAATGGTACCAGTTCATCAATCTTTCCTGTGTTCATACGCTTTGCAATATGACTTTGCTGCTCCTCTCAACAAAAAGGGAATCTGTTTTCCCATTTGGGATACCCTTGATACTTGCTTTTGCCAAGAGAATCTTTGGAGAGTGGCCTTGCACTAGTTCCAAGTCTAGGCCTCTAGTGGCTTTGTAGGTTTTCTCTTTTGGAACCGTGATACTATCATGTGAACAGATACAATATAATCTTCTGGATAATTAGAGACACATGAACCATGCCAGGTATGCCTGACAACAGTCAGTTGATCACCAGGTCAGTGAGCCTCCAAGTGAACTACCAGCTGATGGCAGAAACAGAAGCAAACACAGACAAAATCAGCCAAGCCTGGATAAGATCAGGAAAGTTGCCTGGCTGATACATAATCCTAGGAGATATAATAATAACTTGTAATTTTAAGACGCTGGATTTTGGTGTAATTCATTATACAACAATATATAACTGGTTTACATATCTACTCACATGGAGTCAGTTATGTATGTAACATTCGCATACTCACACATTATACATGAAATACACTCACAACCTTTAGATTGTGCAATATATATGTGCAATTATATGCATACATATAAATATATTTACATACATGGAGGGCAGAGAGCACATGTGTGGACAGAAGAGAATGAGTTTGAGAAACTCACTTTTTCATCACTCCTCAAAAACCCCAATGACAACAGAAAATTATAACTCTAGCTTTAGGTTAGAGATTTGCTGTGGTGAATCTCCCTCTGTAAGTAGTCTTAGCTCATAAATTTCCCTTAAGTAGTAGCTGCCACTCAGTGGTAGTGGCAACTATAGAAAATAGAATAGAAATAGAAGTTTGAATCTTTCTGAAAATTGTCAGTGAAGAATCAGGTTTCAAACCCCAGTAGGTAACCTAATCTTGGTCTCAAAATGTAATCTCCTGCATATGTGAAATAGCGAAAGTTCATGGAATGTCATAATTTTAAACCTTTATTTTATCCTCTGAGAATGAGATGGCTGGGCCAAACTTGTCAAGGAATTAGTTTAGTGATAAACATATGAAAACCCTCAATTTTTCTTTCCGTTGGTAGTATTCCAGTATTTCAGATTGTTATTTCTAACATTCTTCTAATATTAAAATGCAAAATATCTCTACATAATTATAACTATAAGGTTATTCAATTATGGATTTGTGGGTCCTATATTGATGTTATTGGGGAAAAACTTTCAATTAAAAGTTCTGCATTAAAAGCATAAAATGGATGAAAAATAGTAAAGAATTACTGGGTAAAACATGACAACTGGAGAGGCAGCCAGAAAATATGAAGACCTGGAAGGCCTGGGTGGCTCAGTCGGTTGGGCATCTGACTTCAGCTAAGGTCACGATCTTGTGGTTTGCGGCTTTGACCCCACGTTGGGCTCTGTGCTGACAGCTCAGAGCCTGGAGCCTGCTTTGGATTCTCTGTCTTCCTCTCTCTCTGAGCCTCCCCCAGTCTTGCTCTCTCTTTCTCTCTCTCTCAAAAATAAATAAACATTAAAAAAAAGGTTTAAAATGCGAAGATCTGATGGCCCTTGGCAATGAAGACCCTACAACTTGCAAACCGTATCTTCGTTTTGAGGTCTTGCAAAGTAAAAGTTAAAATATAGAGTATCTGGTAATACTTCTGCTCATTAAGATGAGATCAGAGTAAGAGTGAACCAGAAGTAGACCAGCCCCCTTTATTTTAGCCAGGAGACTACAAAGGAGAGTTGACTTGACAGTGTTAGAGAAGAAGAAGAAGAAGAAGAAGAAGAAGAAGAAGAAGGGGAGGTGGAGGAGGAGGAGGAGGGAGGAGGAGGGAGGGGGAGGGGACGGGGAGGGGGAGGGGAGGAGGAGAAAGAAGGAAGGGGGAGGAACAGAAGGAGGGGGAGGGGGAAGAGGGGGGAGAAAGTGGGGAGGAAGACAGGAGGAGGCAGAGGAAGGGGAGGGGGACAGAGAAGAGGAGAGGAGGAGGAGAAAAAGAAGAAACAAAGTAAAATCTTGGTCAGCCCTATCAACAATGTACAGCCCAGATTCTCATCACTAAAGTGGTCTAGGGAACTATCTCACAGTAAATTGTGTTTAAAATAGTTCTGTCTGTCCTGGTCACTTGGCAAGAGAGCAAACACTGGTCCCTAATGTAAAAGCCATATCTATTGTAAACTTCTAGAAACCACAATAATATTTCCAAAGCAATGAAGAGTGCAATGGTTGAAATGTTTTCAACTTGCCATTAGAAAAGGGTATAGAGGAGAGCCCTGGAGGAAGAGAGATTCTAGGTTTCTTTTAGAATGAGAAGTTGAAGGTAAGGACTAGAGAAGAGATTGAGAGTATAGAGAATGTCATAATAATCACACTTGACTCCTCAAGAGTTAAGATTAGAGTAATCTTACATGAAAATTTTCAAGACTGTTTCTAGATAGGATGTCTTAGTCATGTTCTGGGGCTTCTCTTTTACTTCCAAAGATTGAGATATGGCAATGTCACCATAAATTCTCTATAGACCACTAAATAGAACTCTAAAATAAATTCTAGATATCTATTGCTACTATAAAAATATATTAAATTGTTTTTGCTTATATGTAAATGCTCAGCGAATTCTGTAAAGTTACTCTTACAATCTTTTGCAGATCTTGGATTTTTTTAAGTGTGTATACATATACATATATACATATATACATATATACATATATACATATATATGTGCTGTCTGAGAATAATGCCATTTTCTTTTTGTCAGATCATCATAAATTCTATTTTCTTGCCATATAGTGTGGGCCAGCACCACGAATAAAATTTTGAAAATTAGTTATGTTAATGGACATTTTGTTTTGTTCCTTTTAACAGAGAATGTACCTATCGTTATATCACTATGTATGATATTTTACAGGTGTTTTGATAGATAATGTCTTAGTCAGTTAAGGAAATTCCAAGCAGTTTAGACTCAGCAAGGCATTTTATCATGAACATCATTAAATATTTTGACATGCCCACAAGTTAAAATTTAAATTTAAATTATACACACACACACACACACACACACACACACACAAACACACACATTGGTCTGCAGACACCATAATTGGATTTATCAACAAGGTGCACAAATAAGAATATTTTTCCAGGCCAACCAATTAGTGTCAACCCTTGACTTCTGAAAGTCAGCCAATCAGGTAAAGATTTATTCAAATAGACTTACTTCTGATAATCAGTCAACCAATTCACCTCTGAGTAATCAAGATTTACCAAGTGATGACACCCACCACACTCACCTCTAAAAGTCCACCAACTCCTAAATTCCTCTGATCCTAAACATCGGCATTCTGCTCTATTTTGGAAGGCTGTGACTGACTAGTATAGATCTTCCTTCCTAAAGTAAGCAATGAATTCAGTTTTTCTTTTTATTTCAGATACTGAAATATCATCATTTGAAAACTGCCTCTATTATAATGATCATACTTTATTTTTTTTAATGTTTTTTTTATTTACAGAAAGAGAAAGAGAGACAAAGAGAGAACACAAGCAGGGGAGGGGCAGAGAGAGAGGGAGACACAGAATCTGAAGCAGGCTCCAGGCTGTGAGTTGTTAATGCAGAGCCAAACATGGGGCTTGAACTCATAAATTGTGAGATCATGACCTGAGCGGAAGTTGGACGCTTAATCAACTGGGCCACCCAAGCACCCCTATAATGATCATATTTTAAAAATATGTTAATATGATGAGTATAAATCAAACAGTAATAGTGGTATTTTGCTTTGTAAATATAAGTTGATGGGTTCAAATTGCTAACATTGTAAGCAGGATTTGGCGTCTATATTTGTGTATATTTATACTCTCTGCTTATCAATATTGCTATCAAGACATTTCAAACTTTATAGTTTGAATTTTTCTGTCTTTTGGAATAAATTACATGAAATTGGAAAGATCTAGCATGAGTTATGTGGGTTTGTTTTGGTTAGTAGATTTATAACTAGTTGCTTTGATTGTTTCTCCACCACCTCAAAATTCTCCCAACCTTATTGCAGCTACATAACGGTTTCCGTGCAGATACTGAGTTGCTATGCAAGGACAATTGGGCAACCCATCACCTGAGCCACTCCGTGTACCCTTTATTTTCTACCATGAGTCCGCCTTCAGAGTCACACCCTTCAGAGTCACTCTTCAGTCATTCATGCACAACCTGGAAATATCAAGAAATTGATTACCCTTGGGCTATAATTGACCAAGGAAGAATGAGAGCAAATGGATATCTGTCCCCCTTGCTTTTCCTGGGTAAAGAGTTCTGAGACATATCTTCTTAAATCCAACAGTATTTACCTAGAGTTGAGGACAATTTGATAAATTCTAACATTGGCCATTCCCCTTCTCCAGTTTCATTCCACCTGTCCTGTACTTCTGCTCCATGGCAAGTACCACATGCAAAGTTTTATGTTTGGTTCTAAGAAAACCCAGGCTAAAGCATGTTTTACAATATGTATATCTAATTTTTCTACCTTTTGTGTTAAGTTACATTTTTATAAATAAATAAATTTTGTCTCAATTGTCAAATTGCTTGACAAAATTGCTCATGGTGCTTCCTTATAATAATATTTTATTTAGTCATTTATAAGATGCATAAATTTATGTTCCTTTAAGGAAAGAAAAACTGCATCAATTAAACTATGACATTTTATCAATTGTAAAGCATCCTGATTTCAGACATGTTAAAATATAAGAAAAGATACATTTGTAGATTTCAAATCCTGGCATTGATTTTCATACTTTCAATCTATGCATTTTTTAAGTCTTTAAAAATATAAGCTGTTGGTTTTATTGGTCCAAACTGTTCATATTTTTGTTTTCCATTGTAGTTTTACGTTGATTCCTTCCTTATACTGTCTTAAGATAGTTCTTCAGTTCCTCTTCTAATTTCTCATGTTGTGCTATAACCGCATTAATTCTCAGGCTTTTCCCCTTAATGTAACCTTGTGGAACTAAAGTTTCTCCTCTAAATACTACTTTAGCTTAGTCAACAAATTTTGGTGTGCAACTTTGATTACAAATTGGTTCTAAATTTTCATCCATTATGACTTAATTTTTGACCTATAAGTTATTTATATACTCATTTAAAAACTTCCAAACTTTAAAGTATGGGTCTTTTAAAAGTTAGTTTTGAACATCGAATTATAACTTATTTATATTATGATTAGGAAACATTCTCTGGATTATATCCTTTCTCTGTTATTTGTAGAGAGTAATTTTTGTTACATTTAGTATATTTTCATTTAAAAATATTTGTATATGTTCCATGTAGGCTTGAAAATATGTTTATTCTTAAATTTGTGGACTCAGGATTTCAGTCACTTTTTCAAAGTGTTTTTATTTATTTATTTATTTTTGAGAAAGAGAGTGAGAGCATGAGGTGGGAATGGGCAGAAAGTGAGGGAGACACAGAACCCATAGCAGGCTCCGCACTGTCAGCGTGGAGCCCAATGTAGGGCTCGAACTCACGAACTGTGAGATCATGCCCTAAGCCAAAACCAAGAGTTGGATGCTCAACCAACTGAGCCATGCAGGCACCCCTCACCCTTCTATTTTTTAATGATCTCTTTTTTTTTTGAACTTTTACTCCATATATGTATGACCTTATTATTCTGTCCCTATGTCTCTTAATTGCTCTTTCATATTTTTTCTCTCTGTGGGTTTCTATGCTTTTATTTTCTGTAAATTCCCAGCTATATGTTCTATCTCATTAATTAACTACTTATCTATTTTGCTATTTAACACAGAATTTGTTAATTTGCTTTATTGTTTTTTAGTATATATTTTATTTGCAAAATGTATTTTGTTCATTTTCAGCCTTGTTTATTCATTTTCAGAATGTTTTATAACTTTATATACTTTATTCATCATTTAAAAGTCTGTATCTAATAATTTTATTACATAGAAATATTGTTTGTTGTGTCTATGGTCTTGTTCTTGGAAGACTGCACAAGTATTGTGTCATTTGGGTTTGTGAATTCCATTCACAGAGACTTTATCTGTAGGAATTCTCTCTAATCTAAATTAAATGTTGTTCTTTTAGAACACTTTTGCCATGTTTCCATCACTTTTGGCCCCACTTGAGATTGTTTTTTATATTAATCTACTGGAATGGATGTCCTGGATAATGCAAGAGGGAAAATATTTAGTCTCATATGAAGTCATAATCATATTTTTAAATTCTCAGGAAAACTATTTTCATTTCTGCGTTAATCCCTGCAAAGACCGATGAGTTTCTTTGTTTTCCAGCTATAAAAGATTTATTGTTTTCAATCCTATCTGTTCAATGATAGTGAAGTCTTTTGAATGTCCAAATAAATGATGATGTAATCTTTTAAATGTTCTGAATTTCAGTTACCCACCGTCTGAGGGCCCAACACTTACCTTTCGTGTGGCTGTTAAAACCAAAAAGTTTAGTCATTGAGCCTGCAGCACCCAATCCCAACCCATCAGCCCTTCCAATAGCTGTTGTCTTTAGTTTCAATTTCTTCTTTGTGGTATTCTTATATAATCAGTTATAGGGTTTTTTTTTTTTTTGTAATTTTTTTTAACGTTTATCTATTTTTGAGGCAGAGAGAGACAGAGCATGAATGGGGGAGGGTCAGAGAGAGGGAGACACAGAATCTGAAACAGGCTCCAGGCTCTGAGCTGTCAGCACAGAGCCCGACGCGGGGCTTGAACTCACAGACCGCGAGATCATGACCTGAGCTGAAGTTGGCCGCTTAACTGACTGAGCCACCCAGGCGCCCCTCAGTTATAGTTTTTAAATAACGTCTTTTGGGCATGTATGTAGGAGAGTATTCAGGACATTTAGTCTGCCTAAATGCTGAAAAATAAAATCCAAATTCATTCATTTCTTCAGTTCATTTCAAAGTTAATTGAAATAAAATTCTCAAATGCCTCACTTTCCACCTGATGTGAGGGGGAAATATCTTAATCACATCTCTCTACATAGCAGAACGACACAATGGGTTTGACACATAAACGCAGTAAAAACAAGCTACTACAACTCGTTGTACAACATGAAAATCTTCAATAGCTTTAGTGGTGGAAGGGAATATAATTGTAGGCCTTTCTATCCAACCAAAATTAGCAGTTGCTATTTTTCTACCCCAGAAAAATGCATCTAATAGCAGTTCACTGAAACTCTATCATTGCAAAATGTCACTAGTATAGGGGGGAAAAACCCACTCATATAATCAGGGAAATACTATGTTTAGCTCATTTCTCCAGCCTATCAACCTCTAAATTTAATAGTTTTTAAGTATACCTACAGTAATGATTTACGAAGTTATGAAGAAATGATTCATTACACAGGCCTTTGATTCATTCACTACCACCTATGATTGTAGCCACCATTTAGAAGTGTCACTTAGAAATAAAGTTTTAGATAAACATAAATGTGTAATATTATAATGTGTAAAAATCCTTGAACAGAAAACAAATGCTCACTTGATTCAAAGTTAAATATACAAATATAGAACTGGTGATTTAAGCAGCTTAAAAATAGTTGCTTGTATAATTTTGTTCAAATGGGGTATCAAATCATATTTTTAATAGATAACTACACTGAATACTTATGACAGTTACTGCTTTCTTGTCTTTCAGCTCCAAACCCACTCTTTCTTGTCATGTCTTGTGTAATTGGAATTTTTCCACCACCACCCCCGCCCCCAGCATTTTTCTTTCATACCTAGCACAACGTTCATTAGATGGCATTAAAAGGAGTCTGGAAGGAAAAGTAGAAGAGATTTTTGTTTTTGTTTTTGTTTTTTTCCCTTGGTTCTAGTATATTTTATTTTTCTTGCCTCTGATGATCAGTGGTTTGAGAGACACCTGTTGGGACCGTGCCTTCAGCAAGATTCACCAGTATCCCAGTGGACAGCTCCCTTGCTAGTGGTGTGTGGGAGACCCAAGGGTGCATACCTCCCAGTGAGTTTCACATCACTGCAAAGTAAGACTGTCATATTCAGCAAATAAAGATACGAGACAGTTAAATTGGAATTTCAGATGAAAATTTTTCTCAATATTTGAGATATACTTATGCTACCCTTTATTCGTTATTTGTCTGACATTCAAACTTTGCCCTACATCCTCTATTTTATCTGGCAACCCTACATCCAGCGGGACTTCTCTGTTTATCAGTGCAGAGAGTTGGCATCCTCGTTGGTAGTTTTCTGCTCAGCCGCTCTGGTATATGGTACCTCTGTGAATTTTGTCATCCAGTGGTCCGCAACCATACCTTCTCCGATGAAGTTTGAGTTTCAGCCTGAGTTGAGGTCACCAGGGTTGAGGAGGGGGGTGAGTTCTTCTAACTCTTTTTCCTCCTCACATCCTCTCCCTTGGCTTTGGATGTACCAGCTGCTCCTTATTTTTGCTCTTCCTGTATTTTTTAGGACTTGTTTTCTGTTTACCAAATCTTACCTAGTTAATAATTCTTTATATTAAATTTTTTCGGTGCCAATTACCGTATTTGATTCTGTTCCCTAACTGGATCTTGACTGATGCAGGATTAGTACTTGGAGTAGCCCTAAGAGATGAACTTTTAAAGATGAAATTTAGGGATTGGTTTGGTCCTGCTCATGGGCTTCAGTAGGGTGGTGATATCCTGACCATTGGGAAATAGGATGCTAATAATTCAAAGCATGTAGTGGCATCACAGTTAATCAGACTACCACCTGTGGTTGATTCTGATGAAGTGCCAACTGAAGCACGTGCCTTGGGACCCTAAGTGGCTGTAGCACTTGACCGTTAAGCAATCACGATACATAGAAGCATTGTGATGTGAGAGGAATCTGCTGAGTGCACTGGAGCACTTACAGAAAATAAATGACAAGATCAAGTCCTTTAACCTTCAGTTCAATCATGATCTGAAAATCAGAGCTTTCATGACAGCCCTCATAGCATCTCTTATATTTTTATCCATGGAGCTGATGCTGCTGAAAAATCAAACAATAATGGTGCAGGTTGCTAACTAACATCAACTGAATTCACAATGTCATCATGTGACACAGTTTCTCATGTGAACACTGCATTGATTTGGAAAGAATGGAACCAAGCTTGGAATTGAAGACATTAGCTTGGCCTTAGATGGAATGGGCATGTCAAACTCACAAGTCAATTCGTGCTTCCCTTGCACATGGAAGAAGCTTTTCCTTTGTGTCAGAGGAGTGTGCTTTGTTTGGAAACACTTTCATAACCTCACCTTTTGTGGATGCTTTTGTCAAAGGATGCTTTTCCTCCTCAAGAACCATCACAATTACCCCTTGATGCCACTAGAGCCACAACTAGAGTCAAATATTAGAATATTTCCAGTGGGGTGAAAAAGACCTGGTGGCTCTCCCCTTCCAACATATTTCCAGCATCTGAACGAGCAGTTTCCTTGCTACCCACTATTTGGAAGACACACCGGTAATTACCCTCCAGCAAGCTTCACTGACATTTTACTGAGAAGGTTCTTGGCGTGTTTTGCTGGCACCCACACAGGTGACTCCCATGGGAGAGGTGTGCCAGGGGATCCTGTGGTTTCTCCCTCTGGGGAGTTTTGTCAACACCCGGGCACATGGCTTCCTCATTCTTGGTGTTCAGGAGAGCCACGATCGCACATCTTTCAGTGAATGTTATTAACAGCCCAGTAGGCATTTTCTTATTCTCAACTAAGAGAAACTGCTGTAAAGAGGCTTTTAGTAATGTGGTGGTGAGGTGTAGGGGGAAGGGAAGAGTTCTATAGTCCTATGATTAGGTTTCGGTCTTTTAGCCAGCGTCTGCCTCTGGACTGTGAACTACACACATTTCTCTGGTTTTGTTGTTGCTGTTATTTGCTTGTTTCTTGTGTTTAGGTGGGACAGGATGGCTAGAGTGAGCTGTTCTTCCACATAGAAGGCTAGAGCTGGGTGGAGTTGGGTAATCCCCTTCCCCCATGCTCTGATAATATCCCATCAGCTTAGGATCTGGTTAACTAGTTTCTCCAGAGGAAAGGACTTAAGAACATAGTGCTCTGGAGTATTTAAAAATGGTTCCTTTTCCCTCCTGTCAGAAACAGGAGGGAAGTTTTCTCTGATATTTACTGTGGGAACCTAGTAGAATCCCTAGAAGTAAATCTCAACAATACAGTGGGGAGCCCCCTGTGATTGGATCCCCTAACTCTCAAACTTGTCCACATAGAGCATCTAGCAGCTCATCAATTACAGACCAGGTTTTCCTGCCAGCACTGGTTCCAGAGGTTGTTTTCACTTGTTGATTGTTGGTCTAGTGGCCATGCCTTCTTCTATTTGCTTATCTCTCCTGTCTTGGGACAGCAATTTTCTCTGTGTGCTCCATATACGATGTCTCACATATTCAAGAAGAGTTGTTGATTTTTCAGTTTATTTAGCTTTGTACTTGTTGCTAGCACAGAGTGGTGACTTCACAGCTCCTTAATACAGAACTGGAAATTGAAAGTTTATAAATTTGCTATGTAAATATAGTACTATTTATATCTGTCTCCTTTAGAGTTCTCTTTGACTACTTTTAGGAACCACTTCTTACTCTAGCAATAGTAAGAAGGTTTTTATATTAAATTCTTCTTCAGATAATTGGTGTGTTTTCTTTCTGTTGACTGGACCCTAATATATTTATAATTACATTCTGCCCAGAGGCGCCTGGGTGGCTCAGTTGGTGGAGCGTCCGACTTCGGCCTAGGTCATGATGTCACAATTCATGAGTTCGAGTCCCAAGTCGGACTCTGTGCTGACAGCTCAGAGCCTGGAGCCTGCTTCAGATTCTGTGTCTCCCTCTCACTCTGCCCCTCCTCCACTCACACTCTTTCTCTGCCTCTCAAAAATAAAGAAACGTAATAAAAAAAAATTTTTTTAAACATATCTGGTAAACAAATTGATGGCTCTGTTCCACCACAGATTTACAATATGTAATTTCAGTTGAATAGTATATGTAGTGTCTCCAGTGCTCAAGGCTCTGTAAGTACTGCAGTAAAAAAGTTGTGACTTCACAACTAGTATGGACTTAAGCTCATAGGGCCTGGGGATAAGTATGCATAGACCTCAGAGACCTTTCCTGTGGTAAGTTTATGCCCCAGCATGGTTTTTCAGCCACCCACTGCATGTATGACCTCTTTGACATCAACTTAATTAATTATCTTTCCTTGTACATTAACTAAAGTTGTCTCTCAATGTTTGTAACCTAAACCCTGATGAGTATAGCACCAAATATCAAGAAAAATTACCTGAAAAGTTCCTTCATAATTAGTTGAGAAACTTCTACTAGACCAATGATTTAAATCCATCATTGATTTGGCATACAATTAAAATCTTGACCCAGGTAACAATTAATTTTTGTTATTAAATTAGCTAGCTATATTTAAAAAAAAATAGACCTAAGATCTGACTACTGAAGTTTTCTTAATATATGGAGAGTTTGGTTCCAAGGTTTTGGCCATCTGACCTATCTTGTAAGAGGTGAGAGCCAGAAAGAGAGAGAGATATACTGATCTATCATAATAGTTTAGGAAATTATTATAAATTTGATAGCATGGCTATGTATCTGTGGAGAGTGGTTAGACAGTACAGGTGAATAGTGAGAAGGATGGTGATGGTGGAAAAAAACAGAGAACAGGGAGGAAGAGGTTCAACAACATGGAGGCAAGCAGAGGGGTCTACAGTATACTTGTTGGCCAGTGAAAAATTCCTGATGGCAGAAAAGATTGAAGGATTTGAAAAACAGGGATGTTGAAATATCGAATTATAACTGCTAGTACTTTTTTAAAAGTTAATTGTTTGTAATACATGTTGTAGCTTTACTTAAAAGATTTAAAATTCAATCTCCCAATTTTTCTTTAGAAAATCTTGATGTAGGGGCACCTGGGTGGCTCAGGAGGTCAAGTTTCCGACTCTTGATTTCAGTTTAGGTCATCATCTCACAGCTTGTGAGTTTGAGCCCCACATCAGGCCTTGTGCTGACAGCACAGAGCCTGCTTGGGATTCTTTCTCTCTCCCTCTGTCTGCCCCTCCTCTGCTCACACATACATGTTCTCTCTTTCTCTCAAAAAAAAAAAAATATATATATATATATGTATATATATATATGTAAACTTAAAAAAAAAATCTTGATGTAGTAATATCCCAGGCCATTCTGATACATGTAATTATTAAAATATCTATTTTTTTTCCTGCAACCTAGAGCTTCAATTGGCCGTCCCCTCACTCTGTTTTCTCTAACAGAGGCCATTTTGATTCTCCACATGAACATATTTAATAGGTGACCATTTACTTTCCAAAGGGTTTATTCAGTGTGCTTCTCAAAAGTTTGTTATATCATTTCTAGAATAGTGGAAATAAACCTTTAGATATGGAAAAGAATTTAAATAAATATTGATATTCATTAATAATGTATTTATGTTCTAAAAATTGGACAAATTAACATTTTTATAGATTTGGCATTGAGAAATTTTTCAGTTGCCAAGAAAATGACACTATAAATCCAGAGTAAAATTAACCTCACTGTTTCCACTGTATACTCCATTGCATAGCATGAATTTGTTTCATAAACAACTCTTAGATTATCAGTGCAGGGAATTCAGTGAGAGTTTTGCCCAGGGAACAATACAGAACATAAAAACTTTTTGTATAATACAAAATAGATTCCCAAAACAAAAACAAAATCCCAAGTCTAAAAACACAAAAGGATTTTACTATTGTTTACAAAAGTTGAGACTTTAAATTCAGAATGCATAAAAAATATATATTTTTATCATATTTGAACATGTGATGTGTATTGTGAAATAAAACTGTGTCTTTCCAGTGACACTGAATGTTTTAAATTAAGTTAATGGAAAGTTACCCACAACAGGAGGGCAGAATTTTAGGAAATAAATAACTGATACATATCATGCATATAGGTGAGGATTCTTAATGCAAGTTAACTAATGGAAACCAACTTATCAATTATATAATTGTCTGAATGATGGATTGGAAACCAGTGAAAAAATATCATTTAGGAACAAATGGAAATTGTTAGCTTTATGAAGAGATGGATGATAGTGAACAAGGGCAATAATAAGAGACTGTCCAGTTTTTTTAAATAAAAGGAAAAAGGGGCACCTGGGTGACTCAGTTGGTTAAGCGTCCAACTTTGGCTCAGGTCATGATCTCCGCAGTTTGTGAGTTCAAGCCCCGCATCAGGCAGTGTGCTGACAGCTCAGAGCCTGGAGTATGCTTCAGATTCTGTGTCTCCCTCTCTCTCTCTCTCTCTCTCTCTGCCCCTCTCTTGCTCAAGCTCTGTCTGTCTTTCAAGAATAAATAAACATTAAAAAAATAATAAAATAAAATGTAATAAAATGTAATAAAATAAAATAAAATAAAATAAAAGGAAAAATCATCACCTACCTATAAATTAACCCACAAAAACCATACATAATGGATGCAATCAAAGTTATCCAAAATTATCTCAAAGAGACTGACACATCTTTACATCAATTTAAGAGATGAGTTAGTTTATCTGTAGAAGGTTTATGCTTGAACTTGGAGTTTGGTTAGAAGAGAGAACAGAGTCAGAGGGATTAAGGTCAGCAGAGCCCATTTGCTGTGTCAGTGATTTTGAACCACAGTGCATCTGTCTTTTCTCCACTACACATGTCCTGGTTCTACACTTACACTCTGAATCAGAATTCACAGTTTAGGGAAGTGAAATTTGTGCATGGGCTTGTAAAATTGCTCCCCAGAGTAATTCTGATGTTCACTACTTGAAAAGATTATTGACTTAAAATATTTTCTTTTTCTTTTTCTTTTCTTTTTTTTTTTTTTTTGAGAGAGAGAGAGAATCTCATGAGGGACAGAGAGGCAAGGAGAGAAAAAGAGGGAGAAAGTGAGAGAGAGAGTGTGTGTGGAGCCCTAAGTAGGACTCAAGCTCACCCAAAGCGGGGGCTTGAGCTCACCTAAAGCAGGGTTCGAGCTCACCTGAAGCGAGGCTCAAACTCACGAACCATGAGATCATAACCTGAGCTGGAGTTGGATGCTTAACCGACTGTGCCACCCAGGTGCCCCTAAACTAGTTGAATATTTAGGAAATGGGCCTGAGTACGTTGTAGATGGATTCATTTAGTTAATTGACTAACATTGCTTAAAAATATTTCATATAATGCTTATTCTTTATTTATAAATTTGATGTAATACAAAGATATTTACTAAGTATATGCTATCTGAAAATAAGAACTTATATTTCTAAAATACATTTTAAATTTTCCTCTGAATATTTGACTGTAAACCTGTTTTATTTTTTCACAGGAAAAGTACAAAAGGCATTCAAGACCTTCAAACATCCTTGTTTAAGGACAGAATTGTCTAGCTGTATTTTACAGAGGATAAGTGTTTTTAAAAGAAAAAAACCACCAGTGTACTTTTTACCTAGAAGAAGAAAATTAATAATTATCTTATTGCCACTATTAAATCAATAGCATGATAAAGAAATGCAATCCCATCGTATAGCACTGTGGCTTATGTATTTATAAATATACTCAGTATGCTTAGGCATCCGAGCTTTTGTCCTTAAATTTCTCCCCTGAGTTTCAATTCTGTATCCCCCCTACATTGTAAGTGACAATTCCATTTTGGATACGGTTCTCCATACTAATATGACCAAAAAAGCATTTTTCTCAATATATTCTTCCAGCTGTGGTCTTCCCCATCTTAGTAAATGGTACTGCCTTTACTCAGTTGCTTAGGCCACAAACCTAGTTGCCAACCTGACTTCTCTCTTTGCCTCCAACCCATATTCATTAGGATTTTTTGATTACTTTCCTTCACTCAGCCATTAACTAACCCTCAGTCTAGACACCCCTCTACCTCTCTGAATTGCTGCCATAGTCCCCAGTTTGTCCTCCTGCTGTGTCCTTCCATTTCCCTTAAAGTCAGGTGGTCATCAGTGATTTTATAAAACGTAGAATTCCTTCATGCCACTCCACTGTCCTAAACCCTGCAAATGGTCTCCAGAAATTTTAGAACGAAAGCAAACTCCTTATCAGGGTCTGCACAACCTTACTAATCTACCCGAGGAAGACCTCCAATCTCACCACTCTGCACTCCCTTCTTCTCCCAAGCTCTTCCCTTTGTAGACTGACTTAATGGCCTGTACTCACTATTCCTGCCATTTGGAAACTTTGTCCTTCAGAGTTGTGTGACTCACTCCTCTGGTCATTTCTATCTCTGTTCAGGTGTACCTCTTCAGAGAGCCTGTTAAACACCCTGAGTAAAATAGTCTTGCCCCAAACCACTACCCATGCCTTTGTTTTGCTCATTTGTCTTGCTCCCTCTTTTCATTACACAGGTCTTAGTTACTTGTTTAAAATCTGTTTCGCTCATCAGAGTATGAACCGTGAATCAGACTTTTAAAAATATCAATTTAATTTTGGTGTTTTAATGAAAATTTAGTTTTTAAATTATTACTCTGAGCTCAGAATTTAGAACAGTACCTGCATATTAATCAAACAGTAAATTTACTTTAAATGAATGAATTAGAGATGAAGAATGTTATATAATGCCTCCTTTCTCCAAGTATTGGTCACCTCTGTGACAATGCCTAAATGGCCTAGACCCGCAAGATGCTTTTTGTCTGTTTGACACTCATTTTCCTTATTCAAGAGCCCTTGTTGATAAAGAGAAGACAGATGCTGAAAGTGCTGCCCTTTACCATTCATTCTCTCCCATCAAATTCCGCGACTACTCACCTCTTCAAACCTGTGTCAAACCTGAATTCTTGTGCTTTTTCACTGAAACTGGTGACAGTTTTTTAATGATTTTCAGTTTTTAATTTTGCACTTATTAATTGAGTAGTGTTTTTATATTAATAACTAAATAAAAACCCAGCACCCCTTCCTTTACTGTGTTCCCCAACACAGAACATACTAAATTCAGCTGACATTCAAAATTTCCCTAATTCCTGCTTCTCAAGTCTTATCTCTGACTCTTTTCATATAAATCTTCTACCAGAGCCAGATCAGAAATGTTCTTATACAGATATTCTAAGATAAACCATTAGAAGTGTTATTTAGGTATCTAAGAGGTTGAGAAAGTGCTAGATACAGGATGAGGGATTGATGAGAGGAAATAAAATGTTTATGTTTTTATAATCCACCAGGTTGTGAGGGAAATTGTGGGGACATACAGGGAAAAGATTGGTCATGAAATGATAATTCATCACCTTAGGAATATATGAAGGTTTAATATTCTGTTTCTCTCTCTAAATATGTATATATAGTAGAATACATATATATGTATATAATACATGTGTATAGAATACAAATATATATATATATATATATAGTAGAATACAAGTAGCTTTATATAATGTAAATATATATGTGTGTGTATATTTAAATATACATACACAATATATAGTATTCTACTATAATACAAGTAGCTTTCTTTAATGTAAATATATATGTATACATACACACATATATACATATATATGTATATATTTATGCCTATATATACATTATACATACATAACATACATACACATATATATGTACATATATGTATATATACACATATATATTTACATTAAAGAAAGCTACTTGTATTCTAATATATACGTGTGTGTGTGTGTGTGTATATATATATATATATGACTGTTTCTCAATTACCTACTAGCTCCAATCACTCATACATTCTCAGTGTTAAAATAGAATGTGTTTTAAGGTCAATAAATGTTTACTTATATCTATACAATTAACTGGAAATTAGTCTTTGTATCTGTATACAGATGTATATGTGTATGTGTAGATGTGTATGTTTCCAGTTAGGAGGTCCTTGAAACTATTTGTCAGAAGGCATATGCTTTTGTGTGCCAGATGGTTTGTAGAAAAATGTAAGAAACCAGGATTACTTTGTCAATATTTTTAGGCGTTTGCCTGAAGCATTTCCATTGACTTAAAAGGAGAGTTAAGTCATAATATTGTTTCAGAATGTTATGATTTATTTTTAATTTGGCAATAATTCTTGTTAAGTCACTGAAGAGGGTTACAAAATGAGTAGGACATTTGAAGGTAAAATAATAAAATTCCTGCCTTTATATGGCTTATGATGGGAGGAGAGCCAAATTTATATTAGTTGGTTGAACTAACATAATTGATAAAGGAGAAAGAGGGAAGGGATATCCATATAACTATTATAGGATAATGCCTGTAACATAACAAGGAATTGATTTAGTGGCTGTATTAGTTTCCTAAGACTTCCTTAACCAAGTATCACACTCTTATGCAAAGAGGTGCTAAAACAACAGAATTTTGTTGTTTCACAACTCTGTAGAGTCTAGAAGTCTCAACTCAAAATGTTGACAGGGCCATTCTCCCTCTGAAGCCTCTAGAGGAATCCTTCCTTGCCTTTTCTGATAGTTTGCTGCAAACTTTTGTGTTCTTTTGCTTGTTTTGCATAATTCCAATCTCTGCCATGTCCTCACTTGGGAGTTCTTTACATGTGTTTCTGTGTCTTCCCTTATAATGGCACCAGTCATACTGGACTCAGGGTCTACTCTACTCCAGTATGATCTCATCCTAGTTACATCTTTGAAGGCCTTATTCCCAAATAAGGTCACATTCTAAGTGGGAGTAACAACTTCAACGTATTTTCTTTTGGAAAGGACATCATTCATTAATAGCTGTGGTTTATGAGAAACATTAACAAAAGTGTATTAATTGGATGTAAACATTATACAGCAATTGAGACATAAGAGGCTTCCCAAATGAATAGAAGAACTCAGATATATTTTGAAAAAAGTGACAATATTGATACTTGGAAAAAGCGGAGATTGTGTTTAGAAAATCATGAATGTACAATTGAGCTGGAGAACAAGTTGTGTGTGAATATCACAAAAGGAAAATAGTGAAAAACAGGGTTGGGTCTATTTTAGGAGGAGTCTCCATGACAAGACCATTGAATTTGTATTGAATTCTCTAGACAACTTTGTCAGCACATGCCATGTCAGAAGTTGATATGACTGGATCTGCGTGTTAAAGTTCAATATAGCAGACAGCTGGGGTAAAAGTCCAGGTTAGAGAAATGACCTTCTGAACTAGAATGGTAAAAATGAGAAAAAAGAGGTGCTGGACTCTTTTTTTTCAATCTACGTTTGAATTCTCTGTAATAGAATACACACGAAATATAAGATCCACTTTTGTTTCAAGCACATTTTCCTTTTTTGTTTAATGACAAATAACAAAACTCAAAAGCCATTCCCCAACATTTGGTGTTTATATTATCTCTGGAAAGTTTGCACCAAATTGTGTTGAATGAGGCAATTTAAAATTATTGCAGATTTACTTTATTTAGAGAATGCATTATTAAAATAGCCAAGTCCCATCTTTGTTTATACTGTTATGCATTATTTTGTAAAAGTTATAGTTTAAAAATATCTCTTTGATTTTTTTGTAAGAAGCAAATTGTATTTGTACTTCCTTTCCTACACCTAAAAGGTTTTCTTCTCAGGAACAGGCATTCCAAAAATATATTTCAGGAAACATTTTATCAAGTCAAGAAAAAAATCTATTTAGTCACAGCTAAGAATAAACTTGTGCAAATAAAAACCACATGCCAGACAAAGCCTTATAAATTTATTCATTCATTCAAAACAGTTTTATTGATTACCTATTATAATTAAACCACTACATCAAGCAAAATGTAGAATAAAAAAGCTTTCTGATGTGGTCTCTTCCTTAAAGTTAGTTGTATTCTATAAATGAATATAAGACTCTTACAAAAATAAGTATAGTTCAAAAAGAAGAGTGATCATTGCGACAGATGTGGGATAAATAATTAAAGTGAGTGAGACACGCGGTGCTAATCCAATAGCACCAACATCCCCTTTGTCTTTGCCATTAGAACTCCCTTATTGTTCAGGTAGCAGAAAGCCATACGGTAGTTGATCTTGCTTAGTCTAAGGCTAGGATACCATGGTAATTCTACCTTTCCAGACACAGGCATGTGAATGGTCATGTGACATGATTCTAGCCAATAAGATATGACCATGCAGACACATCTGAGGAAACTGTTCTTACTCTTAAAAAGAAACTTAAGGACAGGGATGCCTTTTTTCGTCTGTCTGGCTTTTCAAAAGTGTCAATTTTCTTCTACACCTTGAACAATGGCAACCATCTTTGAATCTTGACGTTTGCTAACACTACAAGGATGCCAGGCTAGAAAGATGAATCCAGAGAAACTGGATTCTTGATTTGAACTAAGGAATTTATCAGGCACAGAAGTATCTTACCATGGGATTTCTCATCTTGTGCAATATTATATTTTTATTATTTAAAAATTAATTCTATTTGGTGGAGAAGTAATATGGAGTTAGAAGTATCCTAATTAAAATTAAATTCTAAGTAGATGCATTGGGGTTAGTTCTTAAAGAAGTCTTCAGTTTTAAGTAAATGTTGTTTTAATTAATAAAACTTTAATTGTATTGAATACTGAAGTGCTTGGTGATATACCAGCTCAGAGGAGCTGAGATAGGGTCAATTTTTTTTATATATTACTTTTTTTTTGACAGACAGAGCATGAGTGAGGGAGAAGGGGAGGAGAGGGGAGAGAGAGAGAGTGAAAGAATCTCAAGCAGGCTCTGTACTCAGCATGGAGCCTGGTGTGGGGCTCAAAACCATGACCCTGGAATCATGACCTGAGTCAAAATCAAGAGTTGGATGCTCAACCGTCTGAGCCACTCATGTGCCCCCCACGTGTAAATGTCAAATGATTTATGTAGAAATACCATCCATTATATATATTCCCTTTTTGATCTAAAACGTTCCAATTCATTTTTGTTTAAAAACTTAGCATGTTTTTATAAGTCTTATATGAGTTAATATATGTAAACTCTTATAAAAAAAAAAGTCTTTTACCATGTTCTTATTTCTTTAACTACATTTCAAGGCCCATCACTTAGCACTTCAAAGAATGTATTTAAAGCTTGCAAGAAGGCATCACATGCAAAGATATGAAGCATAAATTCTATTATGGAAGAGGATTAAATAAACAAATATCAAGCAAAATCTAAACTTTATTTCCGAGGTTAATTTTTGTTAAGTCCTTGAAATAGTTATTACTGTTAGGTCAATTGCTTTACTCTGTGCTTTAAAAAAAATCTGCATCCACTTATTGTATTGGAACACTAATATTCTTTATACACGGACTTCTGAGATGCCCAGAAATCCAATTAAATTCCAGGAGACTGAAATGGGATATTAATCTAAGCTACTTAAGAAACTTGAGGACCAAGCTACGCTTTTCTGACAATGCTTCCTGAAAAGCTTACCTCTGTAAATACTATACATACCCTGCAATAATATTTGTGATGGAGCCTGAGAGGCATTTAGGAAGGCTGAGGTGGGGCACACAGGGAGGGGTGACATTCTGGTGACATCGGTTCAAAGCTGCTGATTCTTTTTGTGGGCCTTTCAAAGTCTCTCTTGTTTTTAGTAAAGCCATGTGTGCCTGCAAACGATGTATAATATGTGTTATTTCTGGATGAATGCACTTAATTATCTCTAAAAATCATTTCACCAACAGATGTCTCCTCCTCCTTTTCCTTGTACTAATCATTCTCTGCAGTTGCAAACTTTTTTTTTTTTTTTTTTTTTTTTTTCCCTGAGTCCTTGTGTTCCCTCTCTTCTTCTTTCTGAAGGATTTCTTCTCCAGGGCAATTCTCCCTCTCAAAACCAGAATGTGTAGCAGCATAAAAGACACCATAAAAGCTTTGAAAATGTTCCCTGGTGCATATTAAAATATAACTACCAGATTTGTCCAAACAAAGAAAATGAATTTTCATCATTTTAGTAATTTTTGCAATGGCATCATAATCCAAATTTATCAATTTATCTCTTATTTATTTATCCATGTAAGTGCAGTTATACTTCATTGTTTTGACAGTGATTAGGAAATGAAAAGAACTGAACAAAATTTTATTGTTATTCATTCCCATTTCTGTATGTTGTTTTATGAATCACAGCAATTAAGTTGTTTAGGTATTAGGATCACACAGGGCTTATTAGTTTAGCTCCCTAGCCCAAGTTCCTAGTCCTAGAGAAACAGACATATCACCTAGGTTTAGAAATGCAAAAAAAACAAAAAAACAAAAAAAACAAAAAAAAAAAAAAAAAAAACAAAGAAAAAAGAAAAAAAAAAGAAAGACATGCAAAGAAGACCAGTTGTGATTGCACACATATTAGAGTTTTATTAGGCCTTAAGCCTATATTACTATCACATTTTAGATTTCATAAAATCTTGGCTCACTTAAAGCGATTATGGTAGACATATTTGCTTTCTAATTTATTATTCAGCCAAAGACTTGATATGGTACAATCAAAGTAAGACCATTTAAGTGTTTAGAAATGAATAAAAATAGAGGTCTCTTTATGTATGAAGACCGCACACCTAAGCCTGCTGATTTTTATAGTTGTTTTATTTAAGGATGAGGTTTTAAATTTCATTAATTTAAATTTTACCTTTTTAGTCCTTACCTCAGGTCTTTATATGCAATAAATTCTTAAGTAAAGATGTCCACACATTACTCAGAAAAGCTTTCCTTTTTTTACCATTTATTTTCACATATCAAAAGCCTGCAACAAGGGGTTCTTATCTTGGAATTAGCCCTAGCATTTTAAGTTTGAAAAATCCCCCTGAGATGATGGTTCTGATATGTGACCCTGCTGAAGAACCATTAAGCTGCATGATTACACTACAGTGCATCTTGGCCTGAAAAGTAATGGCCAGGGCAACTTTGTGTTTCCTCAAGTGGATACTTTAAAAAAATTCCA
This sequence comes from Panthera tigris, assembly GCF_018350195.1. Taxonomy (NCBI): domain Eukaryota; kingdom Metazoa; phylum Chordata; class Mammalia; order Carnivora; family Felidae; genus Panthera; species Panthera tigris. Next base: position 41,067,975 of record NC_056660.1, on the reverse strand, counting down.
TTAGATTTTGGAAGGTGTGCAATCTTTTCAAATTTGAGTCCATTCAGAAAAGTCCTCCTAAACTGTCAGCCAATTTGAAGATAAAGATCTAATTGGAAACTCTAAAGGAATTAAAGCGTATTATACCAAGTTTGATGTGATGTACATAGAAAAGATTGTGGCCTTGAGAACATAATTTAAAATTCATAAGCCTTATTTTACTTATCTGTTCAATTACAGTGTTTAATTGCTCTTTGAGCTTCAATATTTTGTGATATGTTGATTCTCTAAAAGACTGAATAATTATTTTATAGTACTTTTTTCCAAAGAGGATATGCAAACACATAAGAAAGGAATATTTTATTAAATAAAAAATAGAACTTGAGAAAATGAGGATTAAGGCAAAAGACCAATGTTGTCAACATCAAGTCAATATACTTTCTTTTACTGGGCATCACCATTGCCTCCAGACCTTTCACCAGTCACGTGCAGGAAATAAAATGATAGTATCTAGAATAATGATCTTCAAAGTAGGATGCTGTAAAATATTACCATCTCTAATTATATTTTAACTCATCCATATTTTAATGTCCATTTTTGTGTGTGCTCTATGATATACATAATATATTAACACAGTGTTCATGAAAGATAAATATAAATGTCTAAGCATGTTTGGGAAAAGAATTTGAATGATACAGAATGATACAGTAACCATTTCCCTATATGTATACAGGGAAAAAATACCAGCTCCTTAGAAAAGACAAAGTTTTGGGGTGCCTGGGTGTCTCATTTGGTTAAGTGTCCGACTTCGGCTCAGGTCATGATCTCACGGTCCGTGGGTTCGAGCCCCGCATCGGGCTCTGTGCTGACAGCTCAGAGCCTGGAGCCTGCTTCGGATTTTGTGTCTCCCTCTCTCTCTGACCCTCCCCCGTTCATGCTCTGTCTCTCTCTGTCTCAAAAATAAATAAACATTAAAAAAAAAAAAAGAAAAGAAAAGACAAAGTTTTAGTAGATCCACGTGCTGAGAAAAATTCAATGTGAGAAGTAACATTTGGAAATATAGCAGACCAAGGAAGAAAAATGCAAATGCTTTCAAGAGTCAACTTGGTAACATAAATGCTTAAAGCAGCTTGCTTTGAGAGAGCTGGGTATCATGGCCCTATGCAGATATGGACTGCCCTGCCTAAAAGTATTTGAGTGTTTCTATATAGATATTTATAGGTTTATAGAAAAATGTTTATATATGTTATATATATATAAATGTTACTTTACATATATAAAGCCCCTCAAATATATATATATATACACACAATATATATATTATATATTTATGTATATTTTTAAAAAATTAATGTATTTTAATACTATTCAATATCATTTAATGTATTATAGTTTAATATTTATAAAAATTGTAAAATGTATTAAAAAATAAAATAGTATATATTGTTTATACTAAACACAACACCTGCCAGGCTTAAGGTTTAGAATTTGCTATTCCATGAAATATTTAGTACACTGAACAATGATTTCAGAACAAATAAAGAAGAAATCATAGGCTTTTGAATTTAGTGAACTTTAATCAAAGTTCAGGGAACAACACTGAAATACACCTTTGTAAACATGATTTAAAAATATAGCATAAATGATTTTTTTTCCACTGGGGTTTTGATAGGACCTGAAATATAATTAAAAGTTATGCTCTCTATCATGGACCTAAAGTGAAGGTATCTTGTACCATTATATAAGATGGGATTTATAAGGGAACAAGTCAAATAAGAGTTAGGAGGAAATTTTTATTGCCAACATTGAAGATCCTAATCAATATTGCAACTGAATATGTAAGTTCTTATGTTTTCTATTTGAAGATCGGTCATAGAAGCACAAGAACCTTCTTAAGAAGAAGTATTTTTATATGATCTATGAATTGAATAAAAAGTGAATTTATATAAACAATTCTACATTAAAGGCTATGGCAAAGAGTCTGAACATTTTTTCAGGGCAAAGGTTGCTGCAGGTATATTGAAAGGAGACCACAAGCCACAGAAAGCAGAAAGCCTTTAGAAACTGGAAAAGCAAGGAAATGGTCCCTCTCAGAGCCTCCACAAAAGAATGTAGCTCCTCTGACATCTTAATGTTAGCCACTGAGACCCTTTCCTGGAGGACTTCCGAATACCAGAACTGTGAGGTAACAAATTTATGTTGTTTAAGGCACAAACTTTGTTGTAATTTGTTAAAGACACAATGGGAAAGTAGAACGGTATTTGTAAGGACCTCTGTTTAGACTTCCAAACTAAATTTGTTAAAAAAGCAGTCATATTTCCTACACCTCTATACCTGTCTATACAGCTCCTTCTTACCCTCAGGCAGGCTTACACTGTTTATGGAAACATTTTTTACTACGAGGCATACTTTTTATCTTCTAGTGTTAAATAACAGTACATATTTTATCTCAAACTCTTCATTTTGTTTTTCAGTCGTAAAAAGTCTTTAGATTATATAGTATTACTTCCCTTGGTAGATTTTAATGTTGCTGCCATAGAGGACACTCATATATAAACCAATACCCTTTGGCTGTCCATCTTTTCATATTCAGCAACATGTGTTTATTCTTTCTCTTCTTGGTCATGCAATTGCCCATAATAGCCAGATGTCCTTTTCAATTGAAATGGCTTTATTATTTAAATTAATGTGCACTCACAAAATATACGAATAAGAAGGCATATGGCAATGTGAATTTGTTCAATACTTTTTCTGCAACTTGACATAATATTTGGGTGATATAATTATAAAAATTATAGAACTCAGTGATAACACTTCATGAAATGGTTCATTCCTTAATTATGATATTTGCACACAGACTAAAAATATCACATATGAGAAGAAAAATAAAAGGATGTTTATATGACATTAAGTCTCAAAAAATATTTCTAGGAATATTTTAACCCAGGGACATTGAAGTTAGAAGGTTTGATCAAAGCCATATCACTCTTTATTGGAAAAATGAAGATTCGTTGCCTTGTCACAGGAGAGAAGCTTGGAGGTAGTCACCCAGAGCTAATTGTGTGTGCCGTGTTTTAATAAGGTTGCTGCCTAATGGACTTCATCACAGGAAAGTCTTTATTGCCCCAGAGACCTTGACTTTAGGAACATTATTGGAAGGGTTTCTGTCTACACATGTATCCAGCTATTTACTCGTCCAGAGTTAACATAAGATTTTTTCTAAAGGTTGATTGGTTCAGCTATCACTTTGATTTTCTGTCTCCTGTCACTTTTTTGCAGTAATCACATAAGTAGTTTTTGTTGTTGTTTTCTAAGCAACCTGGATTAAGGAAATAGTTTTTCACTTGTACTAAGAGGTGTTTTTCATTAAACAACCTGATCAAAGTTGCTATTTTCAATTTATATGCTAATAAAGTGTACTTTAGAACTTATAAACATGCGCTACCCATGGGATTTTATTCCTGGATCCAACATAATCTATGGCCTCCAAGGATCTCTTCAGGTTGTAGGAGCAAGACAAAAGTGGTTGTCAATTGAAAAGTCTGAGGCCATATTCACAGTGAGGTGGAGCATCAGAGCGACAAATGATAAATTTAGGAGAGACTGGAAAGAAATGTGAATATAATAAATGTCATATAAAATTTTGCATTAATTATTCAGGTTCCTTTTCCTAAGAATCTTATATATCATGTGATTGCTCTAATTGTGTGTTTATCTCTTGAACATTCCCTTACATTTCTTTATTTCTAATATTTACAATCTGTAATGCATAATAGATATTACCTTGCTTATGTTAAATCTTATAAGGCCATGTATGGCTGCAAATAGTTATGACCACTATTTTCTTTTGAGATGATCACTGATTAAGATCTCCGCTCTCAGGAGTGAATCTAAAGAATTCCTGAAGTATAGAGAATCATGTTTGTTTTTATGTGAGCATTCTTCTGAGAAAAATCCTATTGGCCTGATGTGACAAACTGATTCAAGGGAAACCAATATATAGGTCAATAAGTTTTGCATGAAGAGACTTAAAATGAAGGTTCTACCCAAATGGGTTTAATGCAGCTACTGGTTAAGTCAGATCTTTTCTGAGAAATGCATCTGTATTTTATTATGGAAATAGCACCTGAGGAGACACACAGAGACCTTGAGTTGACAGAAGAAGTGAGTTAGCAGAAGCTATAAGTAAACTAAAGCTATAAGTCATCAGAATTCACAAGTAAACTGAAATCAGAAGTGACGAGGGGTCAGAAACCACAAGACACGTTAAAAGTTGAGGTTGCTTGGGGTGCCTGGGTGGCTCAGTCAGTTGAGCATCCGACTTCAGCTCAGGTTATGATTTCACGGTCCATGAGTTCAAGCCCTAATTCGGGCTCTGTGCTGACAGCTCAGAGCCTGGAGCCTGCTTTGGATTCTGTGTCTCCCTTTCTGCTTCTCCCTGACTTGTGCTCTGTCTCTCTCAAAAATAAACATTAAGAATTTTTTTTTTTTTTAAAGTTGAAGTTGCTTGTTCACAGCCAGCAACTGGGGCTTACTGGAGTTTGTTCATAGCAGCAGGGACTGTTGAAAACACAGAAAGTGAGAATTCCAAAATAAAGATCTCCAAACACCTGCTGCTGATAGAAGAGATCTGAGAGGGTTCTGAGTTTGGGGTCAGATGAGTGAAAGAGATAGTGTGTCATAGAATTCTGTGATTGGAAGCAATTGATGAAACTACTTTACATATGGGTGACTTACATGGAAATTTTTCTTCTCAATGTGATGCGTTACTGTTTTTGGAAATGAAAAATGAAAAGCCTATGTTTTCAAATGCAAGAGAAAGACCCATCACTCAGAGTGGATAATCTACTTTCCTTTTATTCTGGACCCCCTTTCTTTAGATGATTCTTATTTAGAATTAAATGGTCTTTTTCTGTACATTATTAAGTAATCTCAGCAAAAAAACTTTTGTATCCTGTTGCTTTTAAATTTATACTTAAGTTCAGTTAACTGAGGCCCTGCATTACCTTCTTCCTGGGTAATTTACATAATTTGGGTATGCAGTGAGCATATGTGTGTGTGTGTGTATGAGTGCATGTTAAGATATGATGTGTTGAGTGCTATGAACAGCAAAATTAATGATTTTCTATTTGAGATTACTTACAATAAAAATGTATTCAAAGCATTCTTGGGGTAGACACTCCTACCATTTGGTGATATCTCATTTTCTTCTTCTTACTCATCTTGCTCATCTCCTTGAAGAGAGAGGAGGTTATACGACTTCCTGGAGCCAAAGGCATTGAGCTAAAATTACATGTACCAGTTCTAGGTGGGAATATTTGTCAAAGATCAACCCTTCAACTTATGTTTTCTTCTGCTGTATTGGTATAACAATACATGTAGATATGTAGGTGAAATATCCCGCATATGAAAAACAATTGCACTTGACAATTGCAAAAAACAGTAGTAGGCTGCACACACACACACACACACAAAAAAAAAAAAAAAAAAAAAGAAAGAAAGAAAGAAGAAAAAGAAAAAAGAACACTTTGTTGTTTTCATCCACTGAGATTTTTACGTTGTTTGTGATTATTACATGGCCTACTCTATCTTGACACAGCCATAAAAGAAGAGAACCATTATAAAATTTTATAGGTATTGAACATAGAGACTTTTATCAGGTAAGAGTTATTCCCCCAAATGTTTCCACACTTTAGAGAAAGAATTTAAAACATGCAGACTCATGTTCTCTTAATCAGGTAAAAATCTTGAATGGCACAGTCTTTTATAAGTAATGATAATCATTTGTGAACTAACCCTTCAGAGCAATAGGTTAAAAAAAATTTCATTTGTAATCAAGTGAAATCTTTTTCTACCTAATATTTATGATTTTATAAATAGATTGTATATTCTTTCTTAAGGAATATTAAAGCATTAATTTGCAAATCCAAGTTTAACAAATCATAAATGTAAAAATCTCCATGCTTTAGTTTGTCATGTAACCTTTTATTTTGAGTGAATTTCAAATATTCCTGACTGGAAATGTTCTATAACTAATTTCTGCCTCAATTATTATTAAATTAAATTATCATTAATGTCAGTTATATTATTTTTATCTGCTCTCGATGGTGGTAAGATATCTTCTTTTTCTGTCCTCTTATCTACTTGTATAATTAAATTGACCAAAATGAAAGGAAAAATACAGCTGCTTTACTTATTTTTGAAATTGACTTGATTCTGATAAATGTGATTAAAAAGAAAATGTAAACCAGTGTCTTAATATTGCTTCCTTTACTAAGAACTGGCTCATGGCAAAACATGTAAGCATGTAAGTAGCCTTGTGACTTACTCTTATTTCATTGGGCAAAGCAAGTCATGTAGCTATTTGCACTGATTATATTCTGAATAATGATGAATAATAGTGACAAAAGTATGTATCATTTGCTTATTGAGTTCATCGGGATGGTACATGGGTATCTTTTTTCGTATGATATTGGCTACTAGCCTGAGAAAATATTAATCATGATGGTTTTTCTTACAATAGGAAATTTTGTTGGGCATGGATATTGATTTTTACCAGAAGCTTTTGGGGTCTATTAAGAGAATCAGATAGTTTTTTTTTTTCACTTTATTGTTGATTAATTACACAAATAAATATCTTTGTGCTTACCCATCTTACTCTTCAGGGTTCTTGGACCCAATTACAAAGTGTATGTGTGGAGGGGCCTTCCCACATGACACTAGGCAATTCTCAGACACCTGCTAGTGTCCTGCTGGTGTCCAAGAATTCAATTCAATTCTGACACTAACTACCCGAAGATAGCATCAGATTCTACAGTTTAAGGGTTCAGTCCTACAAGACCTCCACACTCCACTCTGCTTCAGAAGCCAGTTGCCAGCTCAGGTTGTTACCTGTGCTTTGGATAAACTGGCTACAAATTGGAGGTTCCAATGACTCCTATCTTCTTTTGATTAATTTGCTAGAGCAGCTTACAGAATTCATAGAAACATTTTATTTACTAGATTACTGGTTTAGTATAATAAGATATAACTCAGAAACAGCCAGAAACTAAAAGCTGCAATGTCTAATCACATGATCAGGCCCATCCTTAGGTGCTGTCCGAAAGCCACCTCATGAACATAATGAAAGACATCTTCGTTGCTTTCATCACTTAGGAAATTCCAGAGGGTTTTAGGAGCTCTATGCCAGAAATAGGACCAAGGCCAAACATATATTTGTAATTTTTTTTACATTTATTTATTTTTGAGAGACAGAGACAGAGCACAGCAGGGGAGGGGCAGAGAGAGAGGGAGACACAGAATCCAAAGCAGGCTCCAGGCTCTGAGCTGTCAGCACAGAGCCTGATGTGGGGCTCGAACCCACAAACCACCGTGAGATCATGACCTGAGCTGAAGTCGGACACTTAAATGACTGAGCCACTCAAGCGTCCCTATATTTCTTATTACAAATCAGGATATCACTCTAGCCCTTCTTAAACACACTGTATATTTGATAATGATTTCTTCTTTCTCTCCTCTTCTTACCAGCTCTTCCTCCTTTACCTCTTTTTCTAGCAATTTTTTTAATATCTCATTCTATAAGTTAAATTTGCTGGCATTTACAATTGTTGTATTAGTGTTTGTATACATAAATTCATTCTGGTCTGGTCTGGAAAATAGAAAAGATGCCAGATATTAGAAAAAGATAATTCTTTTTAAGGAACTGATAATGCAGGTACTAGAGAAAATGCAGGAGGGAGGGAGGAAGGAAAAGAAGGGAGGAAGACAGGGGACCCAAAAGGGATAGCAACTAAGGAAGTAGCTCACTCTTAGGACAGTAGGAAGAAATAGAAGATATGGGTGTTATCAGAACCTGGAATGTAGTAGAAGGGGCCCCATACACCTGGGACATAGACCTTTGAGGAGCTTGGAGGAGATGCCCGAAAGAGCCGGAACCCGGAGGAGGGAGCACTGGCCATCTAGTCTTGGGACCTCTGAGGGGGTACAGTTGAAACCAATTCTGGTTCTGGAATAGTGGAGAAAATAAAAACATGGAATTTGGAGTATCTGTTTCTGCTAACGTGAAAAACTATTGGTGAGGTGATGCTGGCAGGGACAGAAAGCAAACCAGAGTGAAGCATGCTCATTCTCCCTCCTGCCTGCCAGTTTCCCTCTGGCACCATTGATTGCTGAAAACTGATCGACAGTCAGCTGACAAAGGAGAAATGTTGTTTTCAGAGGCCCAGCTCCAACAACACAGGTATGTATAGCAAGGTGGCTTTGGAATTGAGGGACAGAGGCTTAATAAAGAAATCAGGGAAACTGGTTTCTAATTTCTCTATTTTTAGGTCTGTTTTTTGGGGTGGGGGGGAGGAGGCAGCAAAGAGAGAGGGAGAGAGAGAATCCCAATGTAGGCTTCCATCTCATGAACCATGAGATCATGACCTGAGCCAAAATGAAGAGTTGGACCCTCAGCCCACTGAGCTTCCCACGTGGAAAGCCCCCTCTATACATACACTGTTTGTTTTCTCTTAATTTCTATTTTAAGTATTGTTTGTATGGGATTATTGGTATACTAACTAGGTCTGTAAAATAAAAAAAGTAAACATATTTTCTTTGCTCTGGAATAGTTTATATAACATGGGAATTTTCTGTCAGTTGAACATGTAAACGCAATTTGAATCAACTCTCTGGGATCATGAACATTTGGGAGGAAATTTTGGACAACTTAAGTTCAGCTGTGGTTACTAGTATGTATATGTTTTCTACCTTTGCTTAATTCTTGGTCACCATTTTGACATTCTGGAAAAAGTTTCTGTTGCTACTCTTACTTGTGATCATCCTACTTTGCCAAAACATTGTTGCATGATACATAGTGTGACACTGATCTCTGAAATTATGTGACAAAGTATTAATCTAGCACACAGGGATATTTCATGATGCAATAGCAAAAACATAGACAAACACACATGCCAACATTTTTATAAATTTACACAAATAATCATGTTTTGAGTAATATCTTTACATAAGGCTTTTCTCAAATATATATGGAATTTTAGAATAGAACTGATTGAACATTAAATCAAAGACAACAGCTCAAATAGGGTTTTCCTGTGTAGGTCTCTCTCTTGAAGGTGCATATAAAACCAGCTTAAGTCAGTTACCTTAAGATTTGAGGGCCGATGTTAACCTGCCTTCGAGGTAAACAAAGTCTAACCATTGCCATTTATCACTGGACTAGAATAGGGACAATTATTGAGGTTAAAAAGGAACATGAGAGAACTGTTGAAAATAACTGGTTTCCTTTCTTCATCTCATAGATCTTTAAAGTTCTGTGTTCCCTCTGGGGCATTTTCCCTCACTCATCATTTGGGCCACCTTGTCTGGAGACTCCAGGCCACACCGCCTTTGACGAAATTGCTCCTTTATTTTTAGTTGGTACCTTCCTTTTTACAAGTTTTTGGATCTTATTTAACAACTGTATTCATCGTATAAGCCCCAATATGAGGCCGATGATAGTGGAGTTAAACATTCCAGTGCTTTGAAGCTGACACATTTGATTTCTCTCCTTCTCAGGAAGGAAAATTTGTTTACTTCTTTGCAGAAAAGAGTGTGAAAATGTATTCATGCATTATCATTTTTTTTTCCCAAACCTTCCTGGTTTGTAACAGAAAAATACTATTTAAAAGATATTTTGTCATGATAAACAAACTAAAATTAAAACATTGAATTTATTTAGGTATATAAAATATGTTCCTTGGGGAGATAAATAAGGATATAGAAAAGGAAGAAATCTGTACATTTGATTTTCTTAATCTTTACAAAAGCATAAAAACATTCGCTTTTAAGCAGCTAAACGTCAAAATAAGAAATTTGGTTTTACTGCGAGTGTTCTCAGAAGAAAATTTTGTCTTGATACATCATTCATAGTTATTCTTTGGATCTTGAGAGCATTTTCCTTGTTTTACCAATAAAATTATTCTTTTCTTCTGTTTTTACTAGTAGTGTTCCAAAAACATGACTAACTACAAAGCAAATCTCCCAATGCATGTGTCAAAACAATGTGATACATGCCTGAGTGCAATACCAGAAACAAAGCTCTGGTGATGTTTCTAAAGCAACACTTAATTAAGTTGTTGTTCATGCAGTAAACACAACATCAGACTCTTGGGTCCAGCATTCTGAACCAAGGGACAATACAGCTTCACAGTCTCTGATAACAGGACATGCTTTGAACAGAGCAAAAACACTCATCCAAAAGGAAAAGCAGACATTTTAGTAGATTATCTGACTAAAAACTAGTTTTACAAGACCATTTTACTTTAGAGGCAAGGATAGCAAATGAAACAGTACTGTGATAGTTGATAGAGGTGTCAAACTTAGCAAAATAATAATATGGAAGAGTAATCTCACTTTTAGCTTAAAAGATAAGGAGACAGTTGTTTTAGAATTGTAATTGGGATGGGGCGCCTGGGTGGCTCAGTCCGTTGAGTGGCTTCAGCACAGGTCATGATCTCTTGGTCTGTGAGTTCAAGCCCCGTGTCGGGCTCTGTGCTGACAGCTCAGAGCCTGGAGCCTGCTTTGGATTCTGTGTCTCCCTCTCTCTCTGTCCCTCCCCCGCTCATGCTCTGTCTATCTCTCTGTCAAAAATAAATAAAACATTATTAAAAATTAAAAAAAAAAGAATTATAATTAGGATGGATGTAATCTTATTTCTTATTCTGAAATCAAGTTTAACTCTTACACTGAGATGGGATAATATCTATGTGCAGCTCAAGCATACACAGAGGAAATAAAATTCTAGTAAAAATGACTAGATGAATGAACGATATTGGTTTTATAATGTAAATGGCTCTTGCCTGTTGATTTCATTTTACCATTTGTGCTAGCTTGTCTAAAATTAAAACAGCACAAATTTAAGGTCCATGGTGCTAAATATATGAGAAAAAATTTGCCTGACTAATAAATATCTTATGTCTTTTTAAAAATTCAATTTAGGAGCAGTTAAAATTCAAGACACTTTCTTTATACTCATATTAGATCATATTAATCATTCAATAATTGTACATTTTGATTAAATGCATGAATAATAGAAACAACACTTGTTTAAGACATATTCTGATGAAATAAAATGATAGTTATCTCGAGACCCATAGCAAATAAGTATTTGTTTATGTAGTAATTGTTTTAACAGATAAGTTATGTTTATGTGGTAATTGTTTTAACCTTATAGTGTGTTTCTTCCCTAAATCATAGGAAAGTGTTTCAGAAGTTGAGTTAATGATATAGCAAATATTCCAGGTAACGCTAACGTTATAAAAGTACAATATTGGCTAATGTGCTTACGCAAAGGGTAGAAATGAGATTTAGTAGGGTCAGAGGAGAGGTAAACAGAATATAAGACATAGATTTAATAAAAGCCATGAATAATGACAAATATAGAGAATGGTTGAGAGGTCAATATAAATCACTATAGCAGCTTGTCATAGACATTTGATTTGGTTCTCCCAAACTCCAATCCAGCTTCATTCAATTTAGAGATGATAGAAAGCTGAAAACAGCCTTCCTCACACTCTCTTACATATGGGGACTGGATGCAAGTAAGGTATCCTAAGAGTTGCACACATAGGAGGCTTGGAAGACAGATATAGGCAAAAGCTGTCATTTGCTGCTGTTTTCTCTTGCAAGCAAGATCATGAGACATGAGAAAGTGTGGTGACCAGACTCAACCTCTAGTTTCCAGCTTTCTGGGCACTGAGAAGCACTGTTGGCCAGTCTTGGTGGCTGCAGTTTCAACAGCATATTCTTGTATTCCTGACTGGAGCTAGATGGTGGTATTTCAAATCATAAGTGGAATGATGGCCTCCTGACTGTAGAATGATGCCTCCCAAGGGTTTTGCTAACTCTTAATTCTCTACATTAAATTAATTTCTGATTGAAATAAGTAAAAGGGTTTCTATTTTCTGCACTGAACTTTGAGTGATAGATACAAGGCTTAAAGGTTTGACTACAGTGTCATTGCTGATAGGAATGAAGGCGGAAAAAGGGGTAAGAAAAGAAAGACATTGAAAAGAGAAGGGAAGAGAAAATGAAGTTTTCTATTGATTATTCATCACCCACAATACACTGGTAACTGTCCTTGTCACTTTTGCTTTTTGAATTTCCTGGATGACAGATGTGAACTTAGAAAAAACCAAAAATAATAAATCCACCAGTATTCTGCTTGTTCTGTTTATATGTTCAAGTCAGATAATAGCAGAAGTATGTTTTGTACAAAAGGCACTCTTTCTCAAAACACACACTCAGATGCAGCTACAAGTAGTACAACATCATTAAAAGCACACAAGTCTTGGGGCGCCTGGGTGGTTCTGTCAGTTAAGGGTTGGACTTCGGCTCAGGTCAAGATCTCGTGGTCTGTGAGTTCAAGCCCCACCTCGGGCTCTGTGCTGACAGCTCAGAGCCTGGAGCCTCTTCAGATTTTGTGTCTCCCTCTCTCTATGCCCCTACCCCACTTGTGTTCTGTCTCTCTCTCAAAAAATAAACACAAAAAAAAAAACTGCTCAAGTCTTGTAAAACAAGGAGTTTCCATTTCATGTTTAATTTAAAAAGTCTGTTAATCATTCCCAAATATTCTGATTTTCCCATAATGACTACATTCATATTTTCATAAAGGATGACCTATTAAAAATTCCCTACATCAAAAATTTGGACTTCTCTCTGGCTAAGGACCTAAGGAAATGCTGATATGCTTCTTAATAATCTCACACTACTCACAAACCCTCACTCTCTTCATCTCACCAATCTTTACTCAAAATCAACCACACTTGAAATTCATTCTTCCAGAGGTAAACCACTCTTCCTACTGAGCCAATCTTAAAAAAAAAATCCAGTTTGTCCCTTTTTGATTCTTTCTCTTCTCCCTATTTCTAGTTTCGTTCATAGAGCAGAGTCCCCGCCCATGTACCTAATGCTCTACTTACCTTCCCAGTCTTGGCCAGTTCCATGTCTTTTGGAAAACTCCTTCCCTTATATCATTGAGTCTACTAGATGGATTCTCCAACATTTGTATAAGCTAATCAGAATGCTTGTTACTACTTCCTGTAAATCTTTATATTCATTCTCCTCATGGATTCTCCAGTGTCACACTCTGAATAGATATCCTGAAAACCATCCCTGCCCACTAATAATATTATGCATCATGGGGTGCCTGGGTAGCTCAGTTGGTTGGGCTTCCGACTTCAGCTCGGGTCATGATCTCACTGCTGGTGAGCTCAAGCCCCACGTCGGGCTCTATGCTGACAGTTGGGAGCCTGGAGCCTGCTTCAGATTCTATCTCTGTCTCTCTGCCCTCTCCTACTTGCTTTCTTCTCTCTCTCTCTCTCTCTCTCTCAAATATGAAATAAACAAAAAAATTAAAAAAATATATTATGCATCATCCACTGGAAACAGCTATTTACAGAGCTAATTAGGAATGACACAGCTAATACTTCCCTCTCTTGTACCCTACTATGAAATCCTCATCTTCCTTTCTGGAACAGTCTTTGACTAGTTTTGTGCTCCCACCACATCCTCACAAACAATTCCATCTTTTTATAGGTGGGTATATATTCTGTTCTTAAGCAAAATAAAGAATATATGACATCAAATGTAAATAACCAAACTATGAATTGTTTAAAATATCCAAAATTCTTTTCATAAAGTTATTTTATTTCATTTAGACAAAGAAGCTTACCTCTAGAAAAGTAACCTCCAGGGGTATAGATATTCTATTTTAGCAACTACTATGTCCCCATATCTCAATATAATCCTTTATGTGAGGTAGCCACACATTTAATAATTTTATATGAATTAATGACTTTGCTATCACTCAAAGATAGTTATTCTTGACAATGTATGTTGAGTATAGTTTACTATTTCTCTTTGAGCATTACAGGTTATAGACACAAGTTCAGCTTGTCCACAAGAAATGTAGTTTTTATTAATGCTGAAAAATATATTGTACATTCAACTAATTATTACCATTGACTACTTTCAATATTCTTAGCTCCAACAAAAATAATACAGAATACAGCAAATTGTCTAAATGTCTGTGAAAAGAAAATCTGTTCAAAATCAAGGAAATAGGAATGCATCTAATAAAATGAAATAATAAAAGTACTGTGACATATCTGTTATGTCTTTTCCTTCCCCCAAAGCCTAACATATTTCTCATCAACTGACCTCAAAGCTCAGCTGGTAAACCATTTCTTACGTATACAGGAAATGTCAAACTAATTTGAGTTTTTGCTTAAGTAACACAGAATGATGTTCTGTTACAAAAAAAAAAAAAATACATCCCCAATTTGACACAAAATGCCTTCTGGATTATTCATAGTTTTGGATAATCCATGCTGCTGCTTTCTGGTAGTTGAAAATTATTTGTAAAAACATTCTAAAAATGTGCTAATTACTTAAAATAAAAATGTATCTTTCTATACTTGTAAGCAGAATTTTGATATTTATACTCTGGATATTTATGATATAACATCTGTTTAAAATTTCATGTGCTATTTAAATTAACTATGATAGATTGAATAAATTAGTAGGAAGATTTTTATTAAGCTAGAATAACAAAAATAAGGATGTTTAAAAACAAACATCTCAAAATTTTCTAGTATACCTTTGAAAATGACATTACATAACTGAAGATATATTTATTACTTTTCCACAAACCCAAACCAGGGAGAAATCTTTTGACCTCTATGAATGGTTTAATTTAATACTTGAATCCTTTCTTACCCAAAAGGCTCCATTCACCTAATATTTGCTCACTTCATTGGAACACATAGTCACTCTGATATCTGATATATACACAATTAATCCAGAAAAAAAAAAAAAGACTGATTCAACATTTGTTACAGTTCCTATCTTCTTCAAATAGCTGACTTGATTCCACAGAGAACACAGTGAGGTGATATAAAAGTTTTCCAGAGGAATATTAAATATGTTTATAGATAAAAGAAATCAATTTCATTGTGATTTGGCATCATATGAAAGGTAAATATGTAAACCATATTAGTCATTGTTAGGAATCTTCACAGCTCTCTCAAAGACTGATTGACTTGTTATCTCATTCACTCACCTACTCCAGCAGCATTCACTGGCCCTATTATATACACAGGATTATGCTAGATGCTACCTGCTTATACAAATGAGCTTGGAACTTTCAAGTCAGCTTTATGATATGGAGGTGAGCACATGGTGCTGTGGGAGCAAATGTGAGGAGCGTTTTCCTTGGGAAACATCTGAGTGGAATAATGCATGATTAGAAAGATTACCACCCCCGCCTTGGTTCTCTCAGTCTTGCGATATATTTTTAGACTTGCTAAAATTATTTTTCCTAAAAATGAATCGCATGTTACTTTTCAAATTGAAATCCTTCCTACTGCTTTCCTGGCAAGGCCTAAACTTCTTTCATGGCTCATAAGACTCTCCATGGTTTTCTTCTGCCCATATCCACAAACTCATCTCTAAATACTCCTTAGAATATCCTGCACCACAAAACCAAACAGCACAAGTTATATTTCCCCAAATTCATCCCTTGATCATTCTCCTGCTTGGAATAGTTTTGTCCAAGTTGCTTAATCTTATATTTTTAGACTCATGTCAGGTCTCACCAAATGAGGAAAACTTTCCCAGATACATCAGGCTGCTCTGATGTCCCTCCATGGTGCTCCCATTTTATCTTTCACTTTCTTTTGCATATTTCTCATATTGTACCATAAAAGGCTCTCTGCCATACTGGACTGGGAAATATCAGAAGACACAGATAGTTTTATTCATTTCTACATTTTCAGGTTAGCACACTGTGTGGCAGTCAATGAAAATCTGCTAAATGAATTAAATAATAATTGATTGTGGAGCAGCGCTGAATTGCTTTTTTGTCTTTTCTCATCTGAGCAATTCATCACAGGGAGACAAGAATGGACACTTATAAATTTGGGGTATTAGTATGGCAATACCTCTCAACTGCCCATGTGATATCTTCATCTCCAGTCCCATCATCAGGCTGTGCTGGGATATCCTTTTGGACACTTATATTAACCTGAGCTTAACTGGGCTGATCTTGAACTATCATATTATAATACATGCACACATATTTATGTCTATGTACTTTATTTCCCTGTAGGCTTTTCTTTTTTTAATTTCTAATATATAGTACAAGATGCCTGTACAAGATGCGCTAACATTTCAATGTGAAATAGTATTTTCTCAATTTTTTCATTCTTCTATTGATTCATTAATAAGTATGCATCTAGGAGCTTCTATTGAGCAGGAGGGGACAAATATTAAAGAATTACCAACACAGTGTTTGT
Organism: Panthera tigris; assembly: GCF_018350195.1. Classification (NCBI taxonomy): domain Eukaryota; kingdom Metazoa; phylum Chordata; class Mammalia; order Carnivora; family Felidae; genus Panthera; species Panthera tigris. The sequence continues at coordinate 41,051,662 of NC_056660.1, read as the reverse complement.
AATATCACAACCTGAAATAACAAATGGAGAGAATCATGTCGTAGAGGTTTATATCAGACAGGAACCTGACCTAAAAGCTAGGGCACCAGCTATGTTTTCCCTGAAGATTTAAGTGGGAGAAAAACATAAATGTTGAACTGGCATTAACTGGGTGAAGCTCGGCAGAAGGGTGGGCATTCCAAAGAGATGAACAGGAGATGCAAAGAACCGGTAGTGAGAAGCGTAGCTTAATCAAGGAATAAAATAAATGACAGTATGTTTGAATCTTAAAGAGCAAGCAAGCATATATGTGGTGTGAGATTGAAGGCAGAGGTAGGAAAACAGGGATGAAACCATTCAGGCCTGTGGGCTATGGTAAGAATTTGAGGGTTTTTTCCTAGAAGCAACGAGAAATAATTAATAGGTCTTAAACAGGAGATGACATCCTAATATTTCATTTAAAAGAAACTCAGTGTGAAGAATGGAATATAATGAGGAGAGACAAAATATGAAGAAACTGGAGTCCAAACAAGAGGTGAAGTAGCCAGATGAGGGTAGAGATAATACACATGGAGACGATGAAATGGGTAGAAGGAAGTAAAAGTGAAATCAATAAGATTTAATGAGATGGGATATTGCAAGTGAGTGAGAAAGTTGTATCAAGTCAATAGGACAGACATTGGGCCATTTTCTAGTAAGACTGGGAAAAGAATAAAGGGATCAGTAAGTGAATGATACAGTAAAACTTGAAAGCAATAACATGATAAGAGTAATAAAAATAATATTGAAATATTTGAATAGAAATTTGAAGTTGAAAAATGAAATCAAGTATAATTTGAAGAGGGTTGATGAAAGGGAGTTTCTAGTAAGGGTTGAAAGAAACGAAGTATGATAATTTTCAGAGGTTATTCTAAAAAGGAACGACCTGTGTCAGCTTTTGAGGTTTGAACGGCATTATGGAATGACCAAGACGAAGGTGAAAATCCTCAAAGGAATGTGGACTGAGGTAAAGTTACAAATCAGTTGATCAGAAAGAACAGAACTGAGTGATAATGGCGACTGCATTGAGAAATTCAATTCATCATGGGCATTGTTATTAAAGGAACTATAAATGACCAAGCATGAAGAGAGGAAGCAAGTGAGCCAGGTGTTGAAATCATCAAGGGAGATAGAAGAATTGCCCTGATCATTTGGGAAAGATGCAAAGTGAAATTATCAAATAAATGGTGATAACCAAGTTGGGAGCAGGAGTGCTAACATTTCAATGTGAAGTGGCGACGGATCAATAGTCAGGAATTTGGATCACAGCATATGGGCAGGGTGGATACAACTGCATCTTCAGTTGAGAGGAAGAGAGTGGGAGATGGTAATATTGTCACTCTTGTGCCATACCAACATCATATGTTTTAGCACTCTTAGTTGCAGGTTACAGGTATACAATTCAAATTAGCTTTTTTTTTTTTTTAAAGGGAATATTTTGGCTCTCGTAATTGAAAGTCTGCCTTTGGGCATATCTGAATACATGTGTTCAGATGATGACTCAGTCTCTCTCCCTCTTCTTTGCTATGTGAAATTGTCAGTAGCAGGAAGGCTTTCTAACATGGCAGCAAAGATAATTTTGGTAAGCTGAGGGTTTACTTGGTATTTACTTCTATTATTCACTCTTCTCAGTACCAGCAAAGATTATGGGGAGAACTTCAACCAGCCCTGTGGCAACAAATCACTATGAGCAGACAGATGCTGTACTCTGCTTGGTGACACCTCACTCATGTGTCCACCATTTTCCTAGGGGTGACCCCTATGAACTACACAGTATGAGTTTCACTTTGGAAAAAAGTTCCATTTCTCAGGGAAGGGAGAGGGTTCCCCACCCTCAAAACAACATTTATATAAAATGTTATTCAGAGTTAACATCTCTAAACGGAACTTACCTTTCCCTAAAAATCTATTTCTATTTCTCTACATTATTTTTTAATCAGTGACGCCTCCTGTTTGTTTGTTTGTTTGTTTGTTTGTTTTTCTGTTGCCCAAGCAGATTATCTGGGAGTCATTCATGACGCTTTTCACACAGGAAAAGTAATTTATATTTTTAGTTAGAAAAGTATTTGAAGAAAAACATTTAGATGTAGTTAAGACTTATAACATAGACAAGGAAGATTTTTGAGGTTTTAAACACAGTCATGATATTAATGGTTTTTTTGAATTTAGGGACCAATGAATCCTAGAAATATTTGGTGCTGTGATTGCTCTCTTAGCAAGTCATTTTCATATAGTGGTTAAGATAATAGAGTATGGAGTCAACAAGCTTGACTCTGGACCTCAGTCTATAACCACATACTGTGTTTGACACTGAGCAAGTTTCTTTCCCTTTGGATCACAGCATATGTGATCCAAACATGGTGTTTGTAAACACCATTGTAAAATGGTGACAATTATAGAACTTTATTCAGAGGTACCATGTGAGGATAAACTGAGATAATGCACAGAATTTGCTCTATATAGTGTCTGGTTCATGGTAGAAGTTAAATAAATATTAAAGATTCTCATGTTATTATCAGAAATTGCCTCTGCTTTGGTTTTGGCCTTTTCTCTATAGCTTTAAAATGAGCTTTACAATATACCGTTACATTTTTTAAGAACACACATGTGTCTGTGTGAATGGCCTAGTGTTATCAAGGAGGATAGATTCCCACTATAATGCTGATAGTTCTAGCTAGTCTGTTAGATTATTTTACATAGACATCAAAACAATGGAAAATGACACCAGCCTGGAATCTGACTGTAGATTATTGGCACGGTATTACTCTCTCTTCAGCTCAAAGAAAAAGAAACATAGGAAAAGGGAGAGCTGACATGTTTCAGAATATAAAAGTATCAAGAAGAATCAGAAAATAAAAGAAAGGAGTAAATTTAGGGGAATCTTTTGGGATTCATCTTTAGCTTTGCTCCAGCAACCTGAACCCCAATTTTGTGGAGATGCCAATAGCTCTGCCTATCTGCCTTCCTTCTCTGACTCTTTCTCCTTTTAAATTTAACAGTAGGGCTAATTAAGTGCTCCTGGGACTATGCAGTAACTAGTCAAACCCAATTTGAATTGTTTAATCAATAAAGTAAATATGCCTTCTGCAAACTATATTAGTTTTGCTTTTACCTCCACCTAAGAAAAGTCGATGTATGTACTCAAGTAGAGCTTAAAAGATAGCACAGATAAAAATACCCATTGCAACTGGTCACTCCTTTCCGTGTGATAGACCTAAATGCAAATAAAAGGTTCATTATTCTTCTGAGCATGAATTAAACAAATATGTATGTATGATACAAAGTCAAATTATCTTGGTCCTATGCCATGAGAATCGATTTAGAAAATCTGAACAAATCACATTATGTAAATAAGTGTTAGCGTGCAGAGTCACCTTTCTCTTCACCTTGTGTTCCTCTGTTGAGGGACAGTAATTACTGCAACACAACCTTGGCCTTCTTGGCTTTTTCTTTATTTCCTGACCAGGGCAAGATGAACAAATTATCTGATAAGTTTTGATGCAGGAACTGAGTAAATGTAGTCGGCATCATCTCTCTTCCTTCTCGTAGGGAATCTGTCTACTTTCAGAGAAAATGCTTCCTACTCCATGTTAGTCCCTTCCGTAAGCTTAGCTTAGGATTTGTCAACCATGGATGGCACCAGTGACGTTTTAGACCAGATAACCCTTTGTTTTGTGGACTGTCTTGTGCTTTGTAGGATGTTTAGCAGCATCCCTGGCTTACACCTACCAGATGCCTGTAGCACTCCCCCATTTGTGACAACCAATCCTTTCTCAGGTATCACCAAATATCCCCTGGGTGATGGACAGGGAGCAGGATCACTTCCAATGGAGAACCATGGATTTGAGTCTTGCCTTTACACCTTCACAGGGAGCACTGCCTGATTGGATGGGTGACAGCGTAATTCTGATTAACCTGAGCCAAATATTATAGTAACTCTATCAGTAACAAAATTGATACTTTAATTTCTATTTATGTAACCCCTTTCTTTCCCCTCAAACAGTCCAAACTCTAAAAAGGGTATTGGTAATGGGCCTTTTACAACTTCAATTAAGTGGAACACAATTTGATGTTAGTTAGTTTGTTTGCTTGTTTGAGAAAATTAGTTATAAATGAACTATGAGCTAGCCCAGTGATGGGAGGGAGGAGGTAAAATATTTTAAAATTCTAAAGTAGAATCTTTCCTTTCTTGACAATATTAATAATTTGTCTGAGAGCTATATTTTTGCTTATTGAGCAGACTAGTATTTCCTTTTTTGTTGACTTTTCAAATAACTTTTGTCATTAACATTTATTTCAATTAAAGAAATGTGAATTCAGAATTAACGTAAGGTAAAAGTTTTTCAAAGTAATTGGCAAAAGAAATACTATTATGAGTTTGATTAAAATGTTTGTGGTACCTATGCTATGTATTACAGACAGACATTAATTATTATTTCTTTACATATGGAATAGGATGGCAACTTTTGACCAGAACATGGTCAGAGAAGGGACATATTTTCCCAGACTCACTTTGCCTCAGAACTATTTCTCACCCTGGTGAGATTAATGCACAAGAGTATAGACTCTGGCGTCAGACTGGCTTGGGTCATTTATTAGCTCCGTGACTATATTTAATATAAAAAATTTCCCCTGGTATTATTTTCTCACCTCTAAAAGAGGCTAATATGAGTACCTCCTTCATATGTTTTTATTTTTGAGGGTTACATTAGATAATATATGTGAAGTACTCACCACACTATCTGGCGTATAGGAAGCACTAAAAAAAAAAAAAAAAAATACAGCCATTATTCTAATTCACATTCAAAACGATGACAGCAGGGCAAGTATCTGTTCACGATGCACTCAGGGCAGAAAGCAGAGTGATCCTTGGGACAGCGGGGTCCGCAGAGATGAGAGAGACTATTTAGGACACAGGACCACAGAGCACTGCGGCCAGCAAGCTTGAAAGGATGACGCAATAAGAGACCATGAGAGTGCAGCTTCGGTACATAGCACAGCATAGAGCAAGCATGCCAACCCAAAGAGCGGGGGAGGGACTTTTTCCAATCAAAGATGTTGCGGGGGGGGGGGGGGGGAGCACAGAAAACATTAACATCATTAGTTACCCCAGTTGGGGAGAAAATGTTTTGTTAGAAAGTGCATTTGGGATTTAAGTGAATGCAGATGGTGTCAAATAAAGCCCCGAAGGTGGCCTACTCAGGAGGGTCTTTCTGTTTCATCGGAAGACAACCGGAGAGCGTCATAGGATGATGCAAAATGGGCAACCGGTGTCAGTATGACGTATTTCCTCTAACCACAAATGATTGAGGACCTCATTGCTTTGGAAATGATGGTTAATTTATGTTTTATTTTATCTTACTTTATTTTATTTTATTTTTGAGAGAAAGAGAGAGTGTGCAAGCAGGGGAGGGGCTGAGAGAAGGGGAGACACAGAATCCAAAGCAAGCCCCAGGCTCCGAGCTGTCAGCGCAGCGCCCGACGTGGGGCTTTAACCCACAAACCTGTGAGATCAGACACTTAACCGACTGAGCCACCCGGGCACCCCTGGAAATCATGGTTAAATAAAATTCACAATCGCCATGCTTATCAATATTATCCACATAGAAAATATGTAGTTTAATTTGCCAGTGACTGTTTCGATGGCTGTCATGTAACTAATTTTTGAAAAGACTGTTCAAGTGTGGTGAAAATGATAGATAGACCCAAGTAGACACAACCAACCATGTGAACACAGGGAATGTGCATGAGAAACAACTTGTCTCAATCCTGTCTGACAGCTGTATTGATTCTAGTTGCTCAGTGGTGCTCCAGCAGGGATTGTTGCCAGATAACCCATTCTTGCAGTAGCAGGTTAGACAGACGTCGCCACATTGTACTCACTGGGATCAATGACACTGAGGGTCCAACCTTTCCCCTCCCTGCTTGGCTGGTACGTCATCGAAACCAAGGTGGATAATAAGCAAAGAGTCTGGTGGGAGACGAGAAGTCGAGTGCTGGTATTCTGCTTGGTTCTTCCTGCATGCATAGGATTTTACTTGTTCACGTAAAATCACTCTGAAAGTCCTATTGCAAGAAGAGTAGAAAGCTGTCATGGAGAAAATGTAAAAGGAAAGGAAATCACCAAACTTAAGACAATTTTCTGTACATTCCACCCTTTGGAGAGAAGAAAAAAAGTGAAATCTTTGATTGTTTAATTTTCAGATTTCCCAATTGTCTCTCAATTGGTTATCATGCAATTCAACATGCAGGCACAAAGATTATGCTGTTACAACTTCCCTATGAATAGAAAGAGTTCTGTACTCTATGGAAACAGGAAGGCAATGTGATTATCCTTCTCTTTTTATTTTAAGACTCCTCTCACAATTTGAAGAATTCAAGGCACTGCAGTTTAAGTTTAAGATAGTCACTTCCCCAACTTCATTTCACACGGAAGAATGTTAAATTGAACCTAGCAAGAAGTTAAAATTTGGCCTTAGAAAATATTTTTTTATTTTAAACAAAATCTGCAAAAATATAATGCAATGTATCAGTGAGATAGAAATCTTGATTTGTCTTATGTATCAATGTCATCATTGTCCATGTAAATCCATAGTTTTCAAGGAAACATGCAAAACACATGTTTCACTATTAGAATGTCACCATGATTATATGGGACTATCACATATGGGAAAAAAAGTATTAAAATACCACCCTTGGGGAGTAATGAACTATATATTTTTTTAACTCTAAATAATCTTTGTCCAACTGCTCTGACCTGGTCTATAGCAGAGTTTCTCAAAGGACTTTGAAAAAGTGAAATTTCTATGTCATTATTACAATTTTATGTATAAACACAGTGTAAAATAGAGAAATGAAGCCAAAACGTAAGCTCAAATCAAGGCTTATCTTTTTTGACCTCTGGAGTTTAAATATCTTGAGTTGATTTAAAACAAATGAACAAACAAAAAAACTACCATGAGCTCTGCTTGTCGTCATTTCTTTGGAATCACCTCCATTGTTATCATGTGCTTACTATTGTGCTATCTTCAGAAAATATATCTTTAAAAAAATTTTTTAATGTTTATTTATGTTTGAGAGAGAGACAGATCATGAGTGGTAAAGGGACAGAGAGAGAGGAAGATACAGAATCTGAAATAGGCTCCAGGCTCTGAGCTGTCAGCCCAGAGCCTGACACGGGACTTGAACCCACGAACCGTTAGATCATGACCTGGGCCGAAGTCAGACACTTAACCAACTGAGCCACCCAGGCGCCCCAGAAAATATATCTTTTTTAACAACAATTTCCAGTGATTTATTCCAGCCATATGTAAATTAGGTTTAAACATAAATAGTAAATTTATATTTTACTCTAGGGGAATAAAGCCAGTATTCCTTAGTTTTTCTTGTAGAGAGCACACTAGGTTGTAAGACCCAGTTGAGCATTGCCATTGCTTACAGAAGAATGAAAGAGTTAAGGAAGGCAGGGACCTGGGAGTTTTCCTAAAACATGTTCCTTCGGTCTTTACGGGCTTGCATAGGCAGTTTCTTTTAGCTAGAATGTCTGCTACTCAATTCAATACTACTATTTTCTATACTCAATTCAAATGACATTTCTTTCGTAAAACCTTTCTCTGCATTCCAAGGCCAGATTATATCCGTTTCCATAGCACTCTGTGTATGCAGACGATGTGTCAGTTTCCCTGGTCTAAGTACCATCTGTCTTCACTGGAGCCTGCTTGAGATTCTCTCTCCCTCTGTCTCTGCCCCTCCCCTGCTCGTGCATGTGCTTGCACGCTCATGCGCTCTCTCTTTCAAAATAAATAAAAATACATACATACATACATACATACATAAATGGATAAATAACATTTGTCTTGATTAAATCATCAGCTAGGTCTTATGCATCTTTGTGCCTGTTTGGTGTCTTATTATTCACTCAATAAATAGTTGCTGAATAAATGCTGAATGAAATGTTTTATCTATCTTGGATAGTGAAGTTGACAGGAATGTGGTTCAGCTATCAATGCTGGAAGAAAGTTTAGTCTGGAAGAAAGAGCATAACACAAAAAATTTTGATTAGTGATACTTTGTATCATTTATCCCTAAACTTAGAAGTCATCCTATAAAACCTTCTCTTACTTTATCTCGTGTCCAATCAGTTACGATTCTGAAAATTCTACTCTCACTCTAATTCTGCCTTCTTCCTCAGCATATCAAATGCTAGAGCCTTGCTTGGTTCTGGATCTAACTTGCAATTTTCCCTGAGAAATTTGTTGATAATTGTATCTATATATTTCCAATATACAAAACCAATGTACTTAAATTTGATTTAAACTATAATATATATCTGGACTTTATCTGCTTATCTTTTTTCTTTTTATTAAAAGGTTCTTACGAAATTCTCACTTTGTATCCTGTAGTATGCTAAAAGATATAGGGTTTATAAAAAACAAGTTTATATCACCAAATACCTATCCTTGAGGTCCTTATATCTAGGTAGAAAGAAAGAAAAAACAAAAACAAATGCAAGTCAAAGAAAACTGGGATATGATGGAAAATTTATAAATATTTGTGGAATGACTGAGTAAAGTTTAACCTCATAAGATAAAGATTATAGGCACAAAAGTAATGTAGAAATGAAGGAAATCAATGTAGATCTAAGTACAGGAAAGAGATGCCGGTAAGAAGATACCTAGATGTCAAAGAGAACAGTTTAGGAAAGTAGGTACTGGAAAAGAGTCTATATGACAGAAACAGTGGTCCCAGATGGTAGGACCTTTAAAAAAGAGACATAAACACTAGAGCAGAGTCTAGAATTTTCACAGAAACTTTCCAGAAATGACTATGGCATAGAAAAATGTTGAGTATCCTCCACGTGCATCTACTCTGCTTTCTTCAGCATACTAGCTGAACTTGACCTTGGATTTGTATATTTAGATCTTGGATTCTGCATGCTTACTTGGACTGAGTGCTACTTGCTCTGATTTCTCTGCACCTGTCCCCATCATGTTCCTCACTCATCACTGACTTGATGGATTAGAGTTTTGGCATGCATTGTAAGCTTTGACTGGTGTGCCCTAAGTGTACTGGGGATAAATTTTTTAATTTTGATAAGAATTATAAACTGGAACATGGTCTACAAGCTGGTGGCTCAGTTTGAAAAGCATACACCTTGTACAATCCGACAAGAAATATTTCCAGCAAAAAACAAAGCAACAGACCTTTTGCTGGCTAGGTCAGAAAATGGCATCTGTTAAGCTCACCTGGCAGAAATGTTGCTTTTAGTCCACAAGGGAGCTGATGAAAAGGAAAGTGCAACACACACACAGAGAACATGGGCCTTCATAGAGAGATATCAGTAATTAGGGAAATTTGCTTGTGTGCTACAGATGGCACATGCCAGAACCATATACTGTGAATGAATCTGTATTGTGTAACCGGTTTCTTACTAGAAAAACTGTCACTGTTTTCATTTTCTGAGGGGGGCACTGGCTCCAAGCTTCTTCAGAGGTAATGGTCTGCATTCTGATATGAGCAAGAATTGATGTCTACATTCATGAGTTGAATAGGTTTCTCTTTTAAAGGATACAACTGAACTGCCTTTGGCAACATATTTCTAGAAGATGTTCATTTACAGCAAGGGGGAGTTTACACATGATTTACTTTGCTGATATATTCACTTAACACTGGTGGGTGGACGTGAGTGGGAAAATTGCCCAATTTTAGTTTTCTGTTAAGAACGGAGTCTGCTGGATATGCTCATTTACAACAACTAGATTCAATCCTCTTAAATAGTTAAGAGTGTACAGAAGGGTGAAGAGAGACATTCAGTGGAAAGCAACTAAACCTCACAGTGAGGAAAAGTAAGGAAATTGTCACCCATATCATTCCATATTTTTCTTATCTTTCTTTTCAAGTTGAAACTTTCTACCCTAGATCTATTCTACCTTGTGTCTTCATTCTCCTTATTACTCCCAGTTTATTTTAAAGCTATTTGTTGAACACTGTGAAAGAAACCTGACCAATAGCTTTATTTTAAAATTAAAGATATATTGTTTGTTTTCTTGCTTTGCTTCATAATATGTTCTTCGTATAATCAAAGAATAGACAAAAATGGCCTGGGACCACGATATTGATGGAGACACTCACTTGATAGGGATTTAAAGTAATCATCAGAATTCATCATATCTAAATTGTACATCCAAATGATGGAATAGATAAATAAAGGATAGTAGATAGAAAAATAATATATACTTAATACTCTCAGAATATATTTTATAGAAGAATTAAACACCATTCAGAGCCAGCAGCTGCATGCAGAATTTACCAGACTGTTCGAATGGAGAGAGATGGACTTGTACATCTGTATCTACTCTGGCCGCAGTCTGATTCTAGTGCTTATGACTGATACCCTTAGCCTCTAGGGCAGCATTCAAATGCATGGGCAGAAACAAAACAGAAATGGTTGAGCTTGGAAGAGGGCATTCATGAGAGCATTGCAAACAGCTCATTTAAAAGATTTTCAAAATATGGTTGTAATATTGCTGTCACTTCTGAAGACTCTTAAAAGTCACTCGCCTCAAAAATTGTAAGCTCATAAACATTGTTCTATTTCTTTCTTTTTCAGTTTTACATTGTTTCAACAGTGACAAATCAAAGTGAGCAAGATTGGTTTTTGTGATCAATGTAGACCTCAAAAGGTGGCTCAGTCAGTCAAGCATCCGACTCTTGGTTTTGGCTCAAGCTTAGGTCGTGAGCACAGGGTTCCTGAGTTCAAGCCCCTCACTGCGCTCTGCACTGATGGCTCAGAGCCTGCCTGGGATTCTCTCTCTCTCTCTCTCCTTCTTTCTCTGCTCCTCCCCTGCTTGTGTGCGTTTTCTCTCTCTCAAAATAAATAAATAAACTAAAAAAAAGTAGATCTTAACATATATAAAAAGATATCACAATTTCGTGTTGATGCCATGGAGATCATTATATTTGTCTCTGAGTTCTGCCAGTAAATTTCCCTAATTGCTAACATCTATGTACTGTTTTGCACCTTTCTTTTCTTCATTTCTCTGGTGGACCAACACAAAAGAATGGGGAAGTTTCCAATATTATTAACTTCCAGAGTGTTTAATACATGCTATCTTTTTAATACCTGCTTTTACTAGCTCTTCAGCTAGAAGTTTCTATTCTATACATCATCACTAATAATTTCATAAAGAATAAGGATGGCTCTCAGCTTTAATATTTTGTGATATTGTTTAGATTTTGTTGCTGTTTGTAATGCTACATGTGGATCTTTTTAATATTTAAGCTAAGTTATTGGTCTTAGGGCTCCAATATATAAGTTATTAGTCTTAGGGCTCCAATATATAAATAGAATAAAATAAAAATTGCCTTCTTCATAAAAAAACTACTTATATTATATTTTCATGGATGACCTTCTAAGTAAAGATACTTTGCAAATTAATGAGCATATAAATAAATAAATAAATAAATAAATGGACAAATAAATAAAGTCAGCTGTTTTTACATAAAAAGCACCATTATATAAAACATGTTCTGAACTTTGAATTTGTGATATTCATCTGATGGTTGCTAATATACTGACAATTTGCATAAAAATACATCTTTCTGGCATATTTTTAAAGGTGCTACAGTGTCAAACCTTTGAACTATGTTGAATCAACTGTGTCTTTGTAATGGATAGAGTTTAAGGTGACCGATCATGTTCCCCATTTTCAAAATATTCATACCTATGTGTAACTTTCTGTCTTTGAATGTGGGAGGGATCTGTGATTTGCTTCTAGACACTTGCATGTATAAAAGCTGATGGCATGTTATGTCACCAATGGAAGAATCCCTCTTGTTAGCTGACTTGCTTTGGAAGCTCCCTTTGCTGGCTTATTGAAGAGAGTAGCTATATTAGGAAAAATCACACGGATAAGATATGTGGGCAGCCTCTAGGAGCTCTAGGCATCTCCTCAGAGTTGAGGACACCCTCCAGTGCAACAGCCATCAAGAATCCAAGCCCTCAGCTATGTAACCTCAAGAAAATAAACACTACCAACAATCTGAAGGAAAGATGGAAGAATCTGGAAGTAATGTCTTCCCCAATCAGACTACCAATGAGACCACAGTGTGTTAAACACCTGGATTACAGCTTTATAAAAACCTAATAAGTGGAGGGTTCAGCTAAGCTATGCCTGGATTTCTGACCCACACAAACTATGACAGAATCAATGTGTGTTGTTTTAAGCTTCCAAGTTTGTGGTAAATTTGTTACACAGTAGCAGATAACTATATATCCATAAGTTCGTATGTAAAGTCTTGGCAATGTAAAAACAATAGAGAGACTAGACCAAAGTGCAAAATGAAGATGAATGTGGATTAACATGAGAGAAAAAATTAACAAGAGGCATTAATTTGTAGTAAGTAATATAACAAAACACATGTTGTATTGTCACAAAATATACCTTCTAAATACAAACTAGTATAATGCGGTCATTCTTGCATGAAATGTCAACATGTGAGAGTAATGAAGTTATAAACAAAGAACAAATATATCTCCTGTGGCTTGCATTATAATTTTCCTTAAAATTAAAAATAAGAGCTATTGCTAAAGATTATGTGATATGTAACTAATATGTCCTAAATTCATGACCATACTCTATTGGGTCTTTAAAATGTACTGTTTTTAGTATCTATGCTATATAAGATTTATTTGTTGTTTTAGTGGAACACAATAAATGCTATGTTGATATTTTAGTGTTTCCCTTATCAACCCACAGAGAGAGTAGTTGTGATGTGGATGAAAGACACTGATGATTCTTTGGTAGATGGAAGATACCACAAGGAAAGGAATGGAGGGACTGTAAACAGAAACAGACTAGGCAAGAATTCTCTTAGTGTTGATGTCTGTCCTCAGAAGTTTTCACACCTGGGCCCCTTACCCTGCCACGGTTCTGCTGCTCTTGATAAGCCCACCAGGTTGAGAGTTGGATTCAGAGCCTGGAGGAAGGCTTTTCTTTTATTTATTATCATTATTTTTTTTTGGGGGGGGCGTGACTTTTTTCTCTACCTAAATTTAAGAGCCTGATGGATGGGAGAGCTCAGTGGTAGGAAAAATGGCCCAAGGTGCTCACTCAGCCTGCTTCTGGTTTAGGCCTTAGTTTAGGCTCAAAGGTAGAAAACATGTAACCCAAGCCAGCTCAAGGACCCAAAATATAGTATATTTTTTGAAACATTTTTTTTTTTAATTTTAGAATACTTTTTGAACTACATAAAAGTGTGAATATAGGACAGACTTTCCTTATACTCACACCTAATTTCCCATATCATTAACATCTTACATTAGTATATTGTCATAATTAATGAGGTGGTATTGATACATTATTATTAACTAGAGCTCATCCTTTTTTTCATACTTTTTAGTTTTTACCTAATATCTTTTTTCTATTCTAAAATCTTGTATAGGATACCACATTGCAATTAGACATCATGTCTCCTTAGGCTCATTTTGGCCATAAAATCTCTCAGACTTCCCTTGTTTTTGATGACCTTGACAGTTTTGAGAACTGCTCACGTATTTGTAGAATGTCCCTCAATTGGGATTTGTCTGATTTGTTTCTTATAATTGGACTGGGGTTATGGGTTTTTGACTGGAAGACTACAGAGATAACTTCTGTTCTGATCGCATCGTACCAAGGGTACATAAATCAACATGACTCATTGATGTTAATCATGATTACCTGACTGAGGTAGTATTTGACAGATCTCTCCACTGTGAAGTTATTCTTTTTTTTTCCTCTTTCCAAAGTGTATTCTTTGGAAACAAGCCACTGTGCATCCCATACTTAAGGAGTGGGGAGTTCTATATAGAGTATTAACACTGGTAGGTATCAGGATAGAATCCTAATTTGCTATACAGTAAAATGAGGTAATGATAATATATGTGTATCTCCATAAACATATAATATGTATTTTCAGTCATCAATCTAATTTATCCATTTATATCTATCTATCTATCTAAAACGATTATTTTCTTTTTTTTCCATAAGCACATTTCTTTTTTTTTTTAATATATGAAATTTATTGTCAAATTGGTTTCCATACAATACCCAGTGCTCATCCCAAAAGATGCCCTCCTCAATGCCCATCCCCCACCCCCCCTCCCTCCCACCCCCCATCAACCCTCAGTTTGTTCTCAGTTTTTAAGAGTCTCTTATGCTTTGGCTCTCTCCCACTCTAACTTCTTTTTCTTTCCCTTCCCCTCCCCCATGGGTTTCTGTTAAGTTTCTCAGGATCCACATAAGAGTGAACACATATGGTATCTGACTTTCTCTGTATGGCTTATTTCACTTAGCATCACAATCTCCAGTTCCATCCACGTTGCTACAAAGGGCCATATTTCATTCTTTCTCATTGCCACGTAGTACTCTTTTTCAAACTAGGTTCTACCTGGGAGCCATTCAGAGCAAGAACCTCAGAAGAATGCACTTTGTTTAAACTAGAACATTGCAAGGTTTTTATTAGGAAAGGATGTTGAATTTTGTCAAATGTTTTTTCTGCATAGACAGGATCATATGGTTCTTTTCTTTTCTTTTATTAATATGATGTATCACATTGATTGATTTGCGAATGTTGAACCAGCCCTGCATCCCAAGAATGAATCCCACTTGATCATGGTGAATAATTCTTTTTATAAGCTGTTGAATTCGATTTGCTAGTATCTTATTGACAATTTTTGCATCCATATTCATCAGGGATATTGGCCTGTAGTTCCTTTTTTTTTTTTTTACTGGGTCTCTGTCTACTTTAGGAATCAAAGTAATACTGGATTCATAGAATGAGTCTGGAAGTTTTTCTTCCCTTTCTATTTTTTGGGAATAGCTTGAGAAGGATAGGTATTATATCTGCTTTAAATGTCTGGTAGAATTCCCCAGGGAAGCCATCCGGTCTTAGACTCTTATTTGTTGGGAGATTTTTGGTAACTGATTCAATTTCTTCACTGGTTATGGATCTGTTCAAGCTTTCTATTTCCTCCTATTTGAGTTTTGGAAGGGTGTGGGTGTTTAGGAATTTGTTCATTTCTTCCAGGTTGTCCAGTTTGTTGGCATAGAATTTTTCATAGTATTCCCTGATAATTGCTTGTATCTCTGAGGGATTGGTTGTAATAATTGCATTTTGATTCATGATTTTATCTATTTGGGTCATCTCCCTTTTTCTTTTTGAGAAGCCTGGGTAGAGGTTTATCAATTTTGTTCATTTTTTCAAAAAAAAACAACTCTTGGTTTCATTGATCTGCTCTACAGTCTTTTTAGATTCTATATTGTTTATTTCTGCTCGATCTTTATTATTTCCCTTCTTCTGCTGGGTTTAGGCTGTCTTTGCTGTTCCGCTTCTATTTCCTTTAGGTGCACTGTTAGATTTTGTATTTGGGATTTTTCTTGTTTCTTGAGATAGGCCTGGATTGCAATGTATTTTCCTCTCAGGACTGCCTTCACTACATCCCAAAGCATTTGGATTGTTGTATTTTCATTTTCGTTTGTTTCCATATATTTTTTTAAATTTCTTCTCTAATTGCCTGGTTGACCCACTCATTCTTTAGTAGGGTGTTCTTTAACCTCCATGCTTTTGGAAGTTTTCCAGACTTTTTCCTGTGGTTGATTTCAAGCTTCATAGCATTGTGGTCCGAAAGTATGCATGGTATGATTTCAATTCTTGTATACTTATGAAGGACTGTTTTGTGACCCAGTATGTGATCTATCTTGGACAATGTTCCATGTGCACTCGAGAAGAAAGTATATTCTGTTGCTTTGGGATGCAGAGTTCTAAATATATCTGTCAATTCCATCTGATCCAGTGTATCATTCATGGCCCTTGTTTCTTTATTGACAATAAATGTCAATAGATGATCTAGCCATTGTCTAGATGATCTAGCCATTGTTGTAAGTATTAAAGTCCCCTGCAATTACCACATTCTTATCAATAAGGTTGCTTATGTTTGTGCGTAATTGTTTTATATATTTGGGGGCTCCCGTATTCAGTGCATAGACATTTATAATTGTTAGTTCTTCTTGATGAATAGACCCTGTAATTATTATATAATGCCCTTCTTCATCTCTTGTTACAGCCTTTAATTTAAAGTCTAGTTTGTCTGATATAAGTATGGCTACTCCAGCTTTCTTTTGACTTCCAGTAGCATGGTAAATAGTACTCCATCCCCTCACTTTCAATCTGAAGGTGTCCTCAGGTCTAAAATGAGTCTCTTGTAGACAACAAATAGATGGGTCTTGTTTTTTTATCTATTCTGATACCCTATATCTTTTGGTTGGCGCATTTAGTCCATTTACATTCAGCGTTATTATAGAAAGATATGGGTTTAGAGTCATTGTGATGTCCGTAGGTTTCATGCTTGTAGCAATGTCTCTGGTACTTTGTCTCACAGGATCCCCCTTAGGATTTCTTGTAGGGCTGGTTTAGTGGCGATGAATTCCTTCAGTTTTTGTTTGTTTGGGAAGATCTTTATCTCTACTTCTATTCTAAATGACAGATTTGCTGGATAGAGGATTCTCGGCTGCATTTTTTTTTTCTGTTCATCACATTGAAGATATCCTGCCATTCCTTTCTGGCCTGCCAAGTTTCAGTAGAGAGATCTGTCACTAGTCTTATTGGTCTCCCTTTGTATGTTAGAGCATGTTTATCCCTAGCTGCTTTCAGAATTTTCTCTTTATCCTTGTATTTTGCCAGTTTCACTATGATATGTCGTGCAGAAGGTCAATTCAAGTTACGTCTGAAGGGAGTTCTCTGTGCCTCTTGGATTTCATTGACTTTTTCCTTCCCCAGATCAGGGAAGTTCTCAGGTATTATTTTCTCAAGTACACCTTCAGCACCTTTCTCTCTCTCTTCCTCCTCTGGAATACCAATTATGCGAATATTATTTCTCTTTAGTGCATCACTTATTTCTCTAATTTTCCCCTCATCCTCCTGGATTTTTTATCTCTCTTTTTCTCAGCTTCCTCTTTTTCCATAATTTTATCTTCTAGGTCACCTATTCTCTCCTCTGCCTCTTCAATCCAAGCTGTGGTCATCTCCATTTTATTTTGCAGCTCATTAATAGCATTTTTTAGCTCCTCCTGGCCGTTCCTTAGTCCCTTGATCTCTATAGCAATAGATTGTCTGCTGTCCTTTATACTGTTTTCAAGCCCAGCGATTAATTTTATGACTATTATTCTAAATTCACTTTCTGTTATATTGTTTAAATCGTTTTTTGATCAGTTTGTTAGCTGTCATTATTTCCTGGAGGTTTTTTTGAGGGGAATTCTTCCCTTTCGTCATTTTGGATAGTCCCTGGAGTGGTGCAGAACTGCGGGGCACTTCCCCTGTTCTGTCTTTAATAACTTGCGTTGGTGGGCGGGGCCGCAGTCAGACCTAATGTCTGCCCCCAGCCCACCGCTGGGGCCACAGTCAGACTGGTGTGTGCCTTCTCTTCCCCTCTCCTAGTGGCGGGATTCATTGTAGGGTGGTGTGGCCTGTCTGGGCTACTTGTGCACTGCCAGGCTTGTGATGGGGATCTGGCGTATTAGCTGGGGTGGATCGGCAAGGTGCACGGGGGACGGGCGGGGCAGGCTCAGCTCGCTTTTTCTTTGGAGATCTGCTTCGGGAGGGGCCCTGCGGCACCAGGAGGGAGTCAGACCTGCCTGCCAGAGGGGTGGATCCTCAGAAGCACAGGGTTGGGTGTTTGCGCAGTGCAAGCAAGTTCCCTGACAAGAACTGGTTCCTTCTGGGATTTTGGCTGGGGCATGGGCGAGGGAGATGGCACTGGTGAGCGCCTTTTTTCCCCGCCAAGCTGTGCTCTGTCATCCGGGGCTCAACAACTCTCCCTTACGTTGTCCTCCAGCCCTCCCGCTCTCCAAGCAGATCTGTTAACTTATAACCTTCCAGATGTCAAGTCCCGCTTGCTGTCAGAACACACTCTGTCCGGCCCCTCAGCTTTTGCAAGCCAGACTCGGGAGCTCTGCTTTGCTGGTGAGCTGCCCCTCTGCCCCGGCTCCCTCCCGCCAGTCCCTGTAGCGCACACCGCCTCTCTGCCCTTCCTACCCTCTTCCGTGGGCCTCTCGTCTGCGCTTGGCTCCAGAGAATCCGTTCTGCTAGTCTTCTGGCGATTTTCTGGGTTATTTAGGCAGGTGTGGGTGGAATCTAAGTGATCGGCAGGACGCAGTGAGCCCAGCATCCTCCTACGCTGCCATCTTCCCAGAAAAACTATTATTTTCTAAGTTGTGTGCACTTCATGGGAAAAGGTTGAACTCCAGAGACCCAGAGAGATATAGAAAGGAGTTACTAGGTTTTGAGGTTGTATTTTTAAATGGTTATTTATTTTTGAGAGAGAGAGCATGAGCAGGAGAGGAGCAGAAAGAGGGGAAAGCAGAGGATCCAAAGTAGGCTGTGTGCTGACAGCAGTGAGCCTGATGTGGGGCTTGAACTCCTGAACCATGAGATCATGACCTGGTCCAAAGTCAGACACTAAACCAACTGAGCCACCCAGGTGCCCCTAGGCTGTGAGTTTTTAAATCATCCCATGAAACTTTGTTAAGTCAATAATATTGCAGAAGCAGTAGGATAAACTGAAAAGAAAGAACACCATGGAAAGGAGAAAGAAGAAAATTTGTGAAGGAGATCAGGAGCAAGAAAGATTCTCTAGACTGGAGAGGTATATAATGAAGGACGTATA
The DNA here is from genome assembly GCF_018350195.1 of Panthera tigris. Taxonomy (NCBI): domain Eukaryota; kingdom Metazoa; phylum Chordata; class Mammalia; order Carnivora; family Felidae; genus Panthera; species Panthera tigris. Next base: position 41,032,944 of record NC_056660.1, on the reverse strand, counting down.
GAGGACACTATCTAAGAGCTGTATATAGTTAATAGTAGCCAAACAGAAAAACTTGGGGATTATTTGGAATCAACCAACAAAGAAAAACATTTTTTAAATAAAAATATGTTATGAATTTTTTACAACCAAACATACATGGCACTTGAAATATATACATATGTGTGTGCGCGCAAACACACACACACATTTATATGCTAGGGACTTTGGTGTAGAAAATTCATACCATTGTGGAAGAGATCAGATTGTATCATTCATATCATTTTATAATCCATACCACTGTAGAACAGGTGCCCTGGCTCATGTATGTGAACAGTATAGAGTAAGAAAGGCTTGAGACTTAGTCTTATAGGGGATTCATCTCAGTTTCTTTAAGATTTCTTTATTTTCATTCTCTTACTTTGTCCTTAGGCTGATTTCCTCAAAGTTAAAGGTAATTAAAAATAACAGCTTCTTCATTTTCCCATAGGTAGGGGGGGAAAAAAAAATTTACCTAGCCATTCAAAGGATAGTCCTATAATTTTCTCACAGTTGAACTGGTCATTTTGGCTAGGGGAATGGAATCTGTTGGTTGGTTTAGCAGTCCTTTTACCAAACTGCTCTTACTCTCGACATCCAACTCCCCAATTTTGTCTGCTGGTGGGTTTGTTCGTGAAACACAAGGGCTCAGTTCTACACTTATCCATACCCAAACAAAAACATGGAGAATGTTAGGAAAAAGGAAGTATAGTGGTCAAATACAGCAACCTTTCCATGTCCTGATGTATTAGTGAGCATTTTTCTGCCTAATATCCTATCAGCTATGAAAGAGTTACCTTATATGTTCTCCTTATTATCCAGAGAATATGAATATGACCTATGAAGTTGACTCTAATGATCAATATATCCCCATGTTTTCAAAATCAGATCTTATCATATACTGGATATAAAATGATTTTAGTAATTTTTAACAGGGTGTCAGAAGGCGGAGAACATAGCAATGATCCTGATATTACCAATAGTGTATGTACTCTTTGAATTAAGCAAATGTATGGTTACATGAGTGGATTATGAAATCAGGTATGTAACTTTTTTCTCTTGTAAGAAGCTTTGAATGCAAAAATCACATTTTGGTGTTTAGTTTCCTTATATTTCAACTTATGAAATATTTCCAAGTGTATTTCCTAGGCTAGAACTGGAGTTTTAATTAATACTGTCTGTCTTTAGATTAGACAAATACAAATATAAACTATTCCATGTTTGGACGAATAATAGACAATTATATGTTTATTATTTAATTTGTTTATCATTTGTAAATGTCCATTGATGTACTACACACCTGGCGTTATTGCTATCATATTATTTAGCATTAGCATATAACACACTGAATTTTCAAAATGCTATCATCATTAATTAGTCATACTTCATAACTCTCCTGTGAGGTAATGTGGTGATTATAGAAAATTAAGTTACAGATAATTCAGGTTGCTGACCTGAAGAAATTACCACCTACAAGTGAATATATTGTAAATTAGTGGTTAGTAATTTGTGGAATTATTGAGTTTCTTGCATTGATATATGCAAATATCGATAATAATTCAAAAAGTATGTTTATTACAGCTATGCCCTTTCTGCCATGTTATTTAATATTATGACATTTGTATACTCTGTTCTGAACACTTTGCATAGAAATTTGCCTTGACTTTTCCATTCTTCTTGAAATCATAGAGTAAAATTCTAATAAAACTATATGCTCTTATTTATTTTAAAAATTTCTTAAGAAATACCTAACAACTTCCAGTATCATCAACTTGTCAATATCATCCAGTATCTCTATTCCATTTTTAATAAAATCCAGCTCCTCCCAAAAATCATGTTGCTAATGGCCTTTGAAATACATGTTATAGTTATCTGCCAGAAAATTCTCCTTAAACCTAAAAGGCTTTTTTGATCCTCACCTGTCAGGAGACAGAAAGCAAGCAAAGTGGAGTTTCCAAGTTGATTCAAGTACTATCATAAAAATGAGGGGGAGTTTCCACATTGATTTTAATAATTATGTTAACATGAACTGTCTTCTTCTCCATTTCTCCTAGCAATTGAGGAACTCTCCAAGACAAAGATACCCTCATTTGCTGTCTGAATCGGATATGAAGCCTAAAAATACTCACATAATGTCTTAACCTTTTCTTCTACTAAGCTGAGACTTTCTCCCTAGGAATGGAAGATAATTCATAACACTACCTTATATGAAAAAATGTAGATTGATATTTTCAAAGGTGTCTTCTTAAAAAACAAATACAAAATGTGGCCATTATAATAGGAAAGGAAAATTTTCAAGGACTTTATAGTTATTCTGAATATGAAAATTATTCTCTAAATCTTACAATACCTGAATTCGAGCTTTGGCTTCTTCACGGTAGTCTCTAAGGGTTTGTGTATGCAAATTCCTGGTTTTACATACAATCAAAGTATTTTATGCTCTTGCCAGTACAGGGTCATACCAAGATGTTTTTCCATAACAACTAAAGTTGTTGAATCTAGGTTTGTATTCTACGGCCTCTTTCTTCCCACTGGTCTTTTGGCTAGCTACTGCCTTCATTGCTTGGGGTGTTCGGACAACTGGCTATAAGGCAGGGGTTCCCATATCTCCCCTCAGATTTGATAATTTGCTAGCAAGACTTACCGAACTCAGGAAAGGAGTTTACTTACCATTACTAATTTGTTATAAAGGATGCAACTCAGAAATAGCCAAATAGAATACATACATAGGGCAAGTTTTGGGGGAAAGAGTGTGGAGCTTCTAGATCCACTCCCCTAATGCCTCCTTCCTACTCACTAACCCAGAAACTCTCTACATCTCATCTTTTAGAGGTTCTTTATGGAGGTATCATCTTACAGGCATGGCTGATGAAATCATTGTCCATTGGTGAGTAATGCAATTTCCAGTCCTTCTCATCTCCCTGAAGGATGGAGAGTAGGACTGAAAATCCAAGACATCTAATCAATATTAGGCCTTTCTGGCAACCAGTCCCCATCCTAAGGTTATCTAGGAGCTGCCAAGAGTTGCCTCCTCAGAACAAAAGATACAATCCTGTCACCCTTATCACTGGGAAATTCCAAGAATTTTAGGAGTTCTGTGACAGTACCTGGGAACAAAGACTAGATATCCTATGATATCACATCTCTATGGTAAGGCTTTTTAAGACTGCCCAATTGGTGCAGTTCCAGCTCCACTAAGAATAGTTATGGAATAACTGAGATTCATATTTTTCCCCATTAAATCCAGGTACAGATAAAGTATAACTCTAATAATTTCCCAAACCGGGAAAAACAATTAAGGAATACACAGATTCGTTAATAATCTTTGTATAATACAAAATAGTATGAATATATTTAGATTTCCATAGCTTTTTAAAAAGTATATACTTCTAATTATACCTTGATAAACTACAAAAATAGCTCTCCTATCATTCTCTGATAACATTCTAAAGGGCTCCTTTAGTTTTCTCTAGTCACATTATCACATAAATTATTCTATTTGAAGAATAGGGACTAACTCAGAATAAGAGGAACTAGTAGTTTTAATCCAATTACGAGATTTTGGATTCTAAAACAGTTCATTATACAGTTTCAATCTACTCCTATTCTTTCGCAGAATGCTATGCATTTAAAATATATTATTTGTAACTATTCTACATTTACCTTTTAAACATGTCTAAACTTACCATTCTAGAAAAATTGGTATAACTTCATGTATATGACTTAAAGCATGAATATTTTCTTGATCTGTTAGGTATGTAAATGCTACCTAACAAAGGTACTAAGACCCTTCTTCCTAATATAGAAAGAGCAGTGAAGCTAGATTACTTGAATACTTAGTTTAATGATGATGGGTCTTGAGGCCTGAAAATATTAGTGTGCTTACATTTTTTCTGCTGTGATCACCAAATAATATGGTTTTAGCCTTGTAAATAGTACTATTTCACATATTCTTTTTAGGTGTAAAAACATTGTAAGACCATGGTCAGCTTCTTGTCTTTAGTGCAATGATCATCCATTGATTCATTGATCATTACAATTCTGGCATGTTCTGCCAGAAATCTAATTTTGCATATGTTTGGTGGATTGTTTTCATGTTTTATCAAGGCGTGTAGCAAAAGAGATACTACTGTAAAGATATTTATCGCCCAAAAAGGAATAAATCATCTTTGAGTTACCAAAGGTAGCTTTGCTCTAGGGGGTTGGGTGATATGCAGGATCATTTAAAGTACTGAGAGAAGATCTTAGGATGATGGGTGGGTTCTTCCATTACATGTGACTTTGTGTTATATGAAAGTCTAAAATGAGAGGCTTCCAGACCTGGGAAGAGACTGCAGAACATGAGGGTGTGTGGAGTTAACTGAAATTATGGATACAAGAAATGGTGTCACCTGTACAGATCATTATGCAGAATTTAAGGGTCAGTTGAGAGCCTCAAATGGGGGAGTATTGAGAAAATGAGAATGTTTTGCAAATAGACTTTATAAAAGTGCTCATCTCAGTAACTGTATCAGATGTTCTAGATTTCTATTTTTCTCTGGACCCAGTGACTAGCTACTTTACTATCTTTAGCATTCCCCATTGTGGTCAATGTGGGATATGACTCATCTTGAATTACTTGTTCATATGTGAATTAGGAAGTTCGATCTTCCAAGTTTTTGTTTTGTTTTGTTTTTTTTGGTTTTTTGTTTTTTTTTTTTTAGATAATTTAGCTTGGCCAGCTGTCCTCTCACTACCCCTTCATGGTAATTACTGTAAGACATTATAAACTGTAACTCTCCTGTTTACAATAAATTGGCAACTTGTAGGATTTGGGGAACAAACTGGAACATGTTAATGGTATCTAACAATGTGGAAAGGGAAAGTGCTTACTACATATCAGAGATATAATGAGAAAGATGAGAATATCCCAGCCTGGGTGCAATTTATACTATTGTGGGAAAAGATGTTCTAGTTAGGACTTTGTGGTTAAAATGAAAAGAATCACTCAAATTACTTCCAGTAATGAAGAATTTATTTTAAGAATAACTGTTCATCCAAGAAAAAAATTGCATAATTAGGCCATAAGCAAATATAAATTATAATATTGCAGACCAATGAGAAAATTTAGAAGCCTAAGTTTTTTAGAAGGATCTAAGACAGTACACTAAGAGCATCAGCTGTAGAAGATTAGACAGAATTATTAATGATTATGTGGTCTGCTATAAAATGACTCATGACACTCCAAATTTCTATCATTTCCCCCTTTTGCTACAAGTTTGCTTTGCTTTGCTCTCCAACATGCATAGCTATCTGATTTGCCATATAGCTCCTGTTTCCTCATAACTATTGTTTCCTCATAATTTCAGGTTGAATCTGGTTCTTCCTTACCTGACATAAAATCCTCCAGTGTTTCCTTAAGTGGGCCTTTCTAGATTTATCTTCTGTTAAAACCTACATTATTGTCCCTACATTTTCCAGTTTAAATTCCTGAAAGATAAAATACAATCACCTAGTTGATCTGTGTTTTCTTTCCAGTCTATTGACCAGGAAACCATGGATTTGGAACTTATCCATTGTTTGATTTTCTGGAGCTTAGAGACTGGGGAGTCAAATGATTAAAAATATAGGTGTTTAGACTTCTCTTCAGAAGTTAATAGTAAAAAATCTCAAAATAATTGACTTGTTTCACATAAAGGAATAATTTCAGAACAATATAAAGAGTGCCAATGATAAGATCTTGTAAAACGTAGAAGGGAAACAATAAACGACAAACCCTGGGAAGTCAGAGACATTTCCACATAGACAATATACTTGAGTTAGTGTTTAGTAGCCATTTTCCGGGTCCTTACATAAGTGGAAGAGCTTTTCTTTCTTTCTTTCTTTCTTTCTTTCTTTCTTTCTTTCTGTTTCTTTCTTTCTTTCTTTCTTTCTTTCTTTCTTTCTTTCTTTCTTTCTATTATATTTATTTATTTTTGAGAGAGCACAAGCTGGTGAGGGGCAGAGACAGGGAGGGGGACAAAGGATCTGAAGTGGGCTCTCTGCTGACAGGCTGACAGGCTGACAGCAGTGAGACCGATGTGGGGCCCTAACTCATGAACTGCCAGGTCATGACCTGAGTGGAAGACGGTTGCTCAATGACTAAGCCACCCAGGTGCCAGGAAGAGCGTTTCAAAATGAGAGAATATATGCCAAGGCACAGAGTCAGAAAGCGCTTTTATATATCTGGGAAAACATAAATAACTTTGTCTGGTGGAGGAGGTAAAGGTCGGAAATTTGCCAGCAATCATTTGCAGTAATAGTTAAGGGCCAGATAATGGAGATCTTCTGCATCAATGAAATGCTTATGCATTTTGTCCCATGAGTGATATGCAAACATAGAAATGTTTTAAGTGGATATGTGTTATGTTTACATATGCATTTTCGAAAAAGCATTCTGGCAATGCATGAGACAGGATTGAAGATGGGCTAGATGGGTGATCAATTAGACATCACTTACAATGGTGCTGTCAGGAGAACAAGGAAATGGAGTGGCAGTGATGGCTTTGGAATGAAGATGTCAGGATAAATGCGAAAGCTGCTAAAGAATCAGTGACCCCTTTTCTGTGAACTCACCATGGTGGCTGGAATCTTGTACACATATCCTGAAAACTGGAAGACCTTTAAGGCTCTCATTGTAGCTCAGTACAGTGGGGTTCAGGTTGGCAAGCTGTCCGTACCACCCACTTTCACTTTATTTAAACCAACTACACCCTAAATTTCTCCATAAATTTCCTGCCAGCAAGTTCCCAGCACTTCATGGGGACCGTGGATCCTGTGTATTTGAGAGCTATCTCACTGCCTACCATGTGAGCAATGAGGAGCAGCAGAGAAGAAACAGGTGGCACAATGGGTGAACTTTGTTGATAGCAATGTAGTGTTACCAGCCAGTACCTGCCCACCTTGGGCATCATGCACCACAACAAGCAGGCTACAGAGCATAGAAATGAGGAGGTGGGGTGACTTCTGGGGTTGCTGGATGCTCACTTGAAAATGAGGACTTTTTTGGTGGAGAACACATGACGCTGGCTAACATCACAGTTTTCTGAACCCAACTGTGGCTCTATCAACAGGTCCCAGAAACTTCTTTCAGCCAGACCTTCAATCAGAACAGTACCTTCAAGTGAACATCTCTTGCCATCACCCAGATGCCTGCACCTGTCCTTGAAAGAGGTGGGGGTCAGTAAAGAAACCACACTGAAAGAAAAAACAAAAAAGAAAAGAAAACAGTGGTGTCAGTGATAGGTTCTTGAGTTTAAAACCAATGATCAAACATTAACCATATGAATATTGTTGTTAGATTATCATATTTAAATCGTTATTACTTTCATATTTTAGTTATGGGATTCTTATCCAGAGTGACTGCTAAAATTTTATCAATAGTGTCTAAAAATACCTTTCACGGAACTTCTCATGGAAGAGAAGATGATTGAAGGCTGAGAGATTATTTATAAGATTATCATTTATTAAACTGGGATAAGAGGTTGGGGGGAAGGCATTCCAACATCAGAGGCTGCAAAAAATAGTATTTCCTCTGTTTCCTAAAAGCTGGAATCCACCTCCTCAGCTATTAAGGAACTGTAGTCACCCTCACAGTCAGGGAGCTTAGAATTCATCATAAATTCATTGTCACTTCACAGATACATAAAAGGTAACGTTACATACAGATATTTAATTCATTTGTTCTTTTATAAAATACTTATTGACAAACTATCTCTCTGCCTCCACACATAAATGTTAGTGAGAGTGATAAGAAGTAAGATATATATTGTTTGTCAGATTCTACAATTTAAAGAAGAGACTACAATTTAAAAAAGTAAGACAGAAGTCCCACCCAGAGTACTGGAGTCCTTCAGCTCCGCCTTGCCTCCTGCCCATGTCAGTGTGAAGGTTCAGGAAGAGGACAGTTACTGCTTCATTCCTGGAAGGCAAAAGGATCTGGAATCTTCATCAGATCCTGTTCTTCTTGTTCTTATATCCTATATTATCAGCCTAATTTAGTTGCTCTCAAAGTGTGTTGCATATATATTGAATACAAAGTCCATTAAAAATGCAATCTCCTTGGCCTCTACAATTTATATTCTGACGTGATAGAGATATGGTGGCATTCAGGAATATGCATTTTTAACAACACCCCAGATGACTCTTATTGAAGAGGTCTGTAGTACACAATTTCACAAATGCCAGTAAAGTTATTCTCATTTCTAAAACAATAAATTAGAATGAAGTCAAATGATTAGCCTGAAATGAGTTTGTGGAACAGGTATCAGAGATTCCAGTGCTCTCTTCGGCAGCACATATACCAGAAACAGATTCCAGTGTCTGCCTCATTTGTAAACTTTGAGTTCAGCTGCTTAGTGGAATAAAATGTCCTGAAAGCCAGCCAGACTTCCAAGATGTTATAGAGCTGACTGGGTATGGGAAAACATCCTTACCAAACATTTGCTATGTCTGGAGCTTATCCTTAATTTAACTCCCTGACAGTTACCTCTAATGGGCATGACTATTTAGGAATCATAACCCTTGTGTTAACCAACCCACATTAGACAGGATTTGTTTGATTTATTTAATTGAGCATAGAAGACAATTTTCTACTTAGAGGGTCAGAAACAATAAAATAATATACAATATCCTTGTCTTTGTCTTTAAATATAAGTCTAATTGAATTTCAGAAGTTTTTACTCTATGTGTTAAAAAATTTGCAAATTAAGGCCAAAAGGATAATTATCATAGACACAAAAATGCACAATGTCAACTTAATTTTGTGGTCTTTTTATATTTCCTCTAAATATATGAATTTGTGGGGTGCCTGGGTGGCTCAGTCCATTAAGCGTCCAACTCTGGATTTTAGCTCAGATCACGATCTCAACGGTTTGTAAGATCGAGCCCCACATCCGACTCCACACAGACAGTGGGGAGCCTGCTTGGGATTTTCTCTTGCTCTCCCTCTTTCTGTGCCCCCGCACTCAAAATAAATAAATAAAACATTAAAAAGATATAATATATGAGTTTGCATTCATGTTATGAAGCAAAGTGTTTACTCTGAAGTAGTACCTATAGCAACTTTCAACCACATTCTTCATACCTTTAAGGTGATTCAAAAATATTTATATTTTGGATATTAGGAATTTGTTTTTTTCTTTATGAAAAGAAACTTATTAGTGTTTTTATTCTCAATAGGGGTAGGAGTTGTAGTTTTTATATTTTAGTAATATTTGGATAACTAAAAGCCATATGAGTATAGTATAACAACAATTTATTATGAATGAAAAGGCATCTGGCTAGCTTCAGCAATAATTTCTATTATAAGCATATTTTTTATGCCTTCAAGCTTTTCTTTCAAATGTGTGTTGGGGATGTATGTGGTATTGTTATAGATCAAATAATTTACTATATTGGAAATGTTTAGAGGCTTCATTTCCTCCTAATTAATCTCAGAAAGTTCACTGATTCTACATCTTATTTGACTTTGTATTTGCAAGATGGAAGCCTTGATAATAAGCCTAGATTAATCAGAGTAATGGGCTTAGATGGAGTTGCTTTAACATCTGGTAGGTTTGGACTTTGCTTCTGGGAAGTGTGTGCACATAAACATTAACAACAAAGGGCCATATGTATCCAGCATATGTCAAATTCACTGTATTTTAATACTTCCTAGATTGCCTATGGATTTCTTAAGGAGATTATTCCACACCAAAATTATATATCAAATGACAATTAATTCTTTTTTTTAACTTTTAATGTTTATTTATTTTGAGAGAGAGAGGGAGAGACAGAAAGAGACAGAGCACAAGCAGGGGAGGGGCAGAGAGAGAGAGAGACACAGAATCTGAAGCAGGCTCCAGGCTCTGAGCTGTCAGCACAGAGCCTGTTGCAGGGCTAGAACTCATGAGCCTTTGAGCTGTTAGATTGACGGAGCCAAAGTTGGCTGCTTAACAGACTGAGCCACCTAGGCACCCTGAATGACAATTAATTCTTAAAAACAAGAGGAAATTCAAGGTAAAGACCATAATTTGGGTAGTTCTCTGAACGAATTCTTAAATGATCAAAAGTTTACAGGAACTTGAAAAGTAATTTAAATCTTCAGCTTAATTGATTGAATTAATTGAACTCAGCGCACATTGTAATACATTGTATAGAACCAGATAACTTGAAGAAAATAGCTGAAGAAATTCAACAAAGAGATAAAGACATAACGACATAAAATGGAGCTAGAAATGAGGCTATTATAAAAATAGGTACCATAAATCCTATATCTTTGCCAAGCATGGTTTAGAGTTTTGTCATTTATCAGTGGGCATGAGAAGAGAAATCTAGTTTTTTATACAATCTACAAAATTCTTAAGATACAGAACATTTTAGTAAATACATAGATGTTTCTGATTAATAAAAGAAACATAGAAAATGATACAATAAAGTAAACTTTCTTAACACTGAGTATATTGTGTATGTAAAATTCATAAATGTAGAATAAAATGCAATATAGAATGAAGTATAAGAAAGTAACAAAATGTTGGCATAAGGTAATGAATAATATCCCAAGACCCACTGCCAAATTTAATGGTATTGTTTATTAGAGCATCTGTCGATGTAAGACCTGACTTGATATTTTACCTGTATCCTGCTTCTGACAGATTTTAGTCCAAGAGTTTAAACTCTGAGATTTGGTATGACAACCAAAGGATATAAGTATGATTCTATTATATGAAGTTTTGTAACAAGCAAAATGAATCAGTAGTGATTTAAATCAGAACCATGGTTACCTAGGGGAAGGTTTGGTGGAAAATTGTTTGTGAAAGGGCATGAGGAAACTTTTTGGGTGATAGAAATACAATGCTTGGGATGTCAGGTACATGGATCTGTGTATTTGTCAAAACTCATCAAATTGTACATTAAAAATGGGTGAATATGTAATTACAGCCCAGTAAAATGATTTAAAAACACGATTTCATATAAATTAATTTGTACTCTAATTATTTTCTACTCTGACACATTTTTCCACGTCAAAGTGTATTTTATTATACTGTAATTATTTTATCCTCTTTATATTTAGAGACCAGAGTTCATGTTTGTCTTGTTTACCATTGTATCCTTAGTGAGTCACCCATAATTCATATTCAAAAATAATTTTAGAGTTAAAATTGATAATAAGATACTCAGAATTCTATTTTCATTGATAAGCTTGAAGTATTTGAGCTGTCGTAAATTTATTTAAAAATTAGAACACTATAAATGTCCTACTACTTAACTTCACAGGTCTCTGATTTCTAGCGGAATGAAATATTTACACTATTATGACTACACAGTGTATGTATATCTATCTGTTATGCATGAATGTATTGATATATCATATTATTAACTGAGTGAAAAGGGTAGTCTTTATGACACTAATTTCATATACACTAAAACTACTGGGACTATATTGGTAATACTGTCAAAATTCTAAATGATTGTATTACTAGTTCTTAAAATATTTTTGTCACTAGTCTGTGTATTATATAACTTTTCTATCAATTTATTTTATTTTATTTCATATATATACGTATATGTATATATACATATATATGTATATGTAATTTATTTCAAGTTAGCTAACATACAGTGTATATACAGCGTGTTTGTGGTTTTGGGGGTAGGTTCCTGTGATTCATCTACCAGTTTTTACCTGATAATGAAATGAGAATAATTTATAGCTGAACTCAGTGGTAATTTACATATTTCCATATCCTCCACCTCTCTACCATGTATGGAACCGTGACATATTTCCAAAGTGAAGGGAAGTGTTACATTTCTAGGCTCTCCAAGTATCTACCTTAGGCCACAGAACTGCTCTATCATGAGTTATTTCAAAATGAAAGCTTAATTTAAGAGAGACAGAATGGAACATAACAGACGTAGAGGGGATTCTGGAGCATTTTAACATGTCTGAGCTTCAGTTTCTTTATTTTTAAAATAAGGACATTGAGCTAAACATTCTTAAAGATCTCATTCAATTCTAGGTCTATAATTCTGAGATCATCATAGGATTATAAGTTTCTTTTTTTTAAGAACTCAACCTGAAAGTAAGAATATGATATGAAATATGAAGAATGAGATTATCTTTTAGAATTTAGGATGACATGGTAATGACTTCCAGACTAACACTTATTTTCTCATTTTATGTCTCAAAAACTGTGTCTCCATTGAATGCACAAATATGCCTTAAAAGATGGCCCATTAAAATAATTTTCCCTCAACCTAACAGACTAAGCAGTATGAAGAATTATGACTGCTTTTCCATCTGACATACCTTCTACTTCATTCTATTCCTAAAACTCAGCACAATATCTACAATTTAGTAATTTCTCAATAGCTATTCATTATTATTATTATGAGATGACATAATTGAGAAAAAATTGATCAATGTCATTTTTGCTATTAGGTCATAGTTACCTTTTTAATGAACTGTTTATAAGCATTTAATATTAAAAATAAGAAACAAAAAAACTTGTATATTTAATAGACATTATTACTTTCATCCCAAATCTCTCCCTCACGTTTTTTTGTAAGGCTTTCAATATTAATAGCTTGAACACCCACACACAAATTCTTAGCAGATGGATATCCTATGCAGTATTGAGTACCTCATTAATTATTCAAGAATTTGTAGGTCTAGTTACAGAATCAAAAATGTCATTAATCATTAATAGTGCTTGCTTAAATGCATTAGAATAAGCATTTACTTCTCACAACAGAACACCAAATGTATAGATTACCCCTGTTTAAAAATTACTTTCCCATTTCACCCACTTAAAAGTTGGTTCATGTTTAGTCCTCAAAGCCATTTTCTATCAGGGGAGTATTGGCTTCATTCTGTCTTTTAAATGAACCAATTTAGATGGGTATTTACCTAATTTTCTAACTTTTTATATATACTTTTAATTGGAAACTCTGTCCAAAGACAATGTCTTTTAACAATGTATATATTTTTAAAGTAGATTTGTTAAATTTCTTGGCAAATTGTAAATTTGTAAGCACTTTCAAGTAGAATGAAACGTTCAGGAATTTCAAGACTATGATCTAGGAGGTGAAAACCGAGATAAACATAAGGTACTGGATAAAAAAAAAAAATTGACATAATTCAGGTCAAATGTCTCAATTTATAGGTAAGGAAAGTGAGACTAAGTGACAACGTGATGAGCTCGAGTTCACACATGTAGTTAGAATGGGAGCTAATACTAAAAATAAAATTCCAGTAGTACTCTGCACAAGCATTACACTATTACACAATCTGTGTACTGTAACTTCCAACCAGCTCTGCTTGAATGGTGTAATTCTCTAAAATTGCTTATGAAAACACAACCTAAGTATAAATTGTTTTGCTCTTTTCTAGATGTATAATCTATGCTTCTTAAATGCCAAGCCAGACAAAATGAAAGCACAGGATTATTTGTGGATATGAGAAAGAAATTTTGTGCAGTTTGTACAATTTTAATAATTTTATTCTTATTTGCATGGCAATAGGAAAGTACAACAAAATAAATATTTGTTAAAGTGTAGTCTGTGAAACTATTTTCTCATTATGTCAATGGTAAGAATAACAACCTTACATGATTAACAAATCTTCGACCAATTTAATTTCCTGGAAAATCCAGACTGAATATGATTCTAGGAAAGACTAATTAATAAGACAATTATCTTCTCTGGTATCTTTTCTCTATCTATTTTGACTTATTTAACTGCTGGTAGGTTTCTCAATGATATTCTTCTTATTACTAACTAACTAATTAACTAACTAATGCTAATAAAGGGGTGGGTAATGATAACACCTCCATTATGTATTAAAGATCCAGAGATGCATCACTGGCTTATTACCGATTTAACTGTAGCACAAGTCGATAAGCAAGTGTCAAGAAATGAAGTAATCTCTTTTACATTTTTTAAATGTTTATTTATTTTTAAAAGAGAGAGAGAGAGAGAGAGAGAGAGAGAGAGCAAGAGCGGGGGAGGGGCAGAGGGAGAGGGAAACACAGAAGCCAAAGCAGGCTCCAGGCCTCAAGCTGTTAGCACAGAGCCTGATGAGGAGCTCCAAGTCATGAACCATGAGATCATGACTTAAGTTGGAAGCTTAACCAACTGAGCCATGCAGGCAACCCTGAAGCAAGCTCTTTTAGAAGCTTTCACGTTATTATGAAGTTTCAGTAAGATGAAATAAATACAAGTAGGTGAAACCTACAAACATATACAGTAGCCCTCCTCCCTCCCTCCCCCCCGCCCCCCCGCCATCTCTCCTTATGTGTTGGTTTTACTTTTATTGGTTTCATTGCCCCTGGTAAGTAAATAGTTGTCCTGCAGTAAGGAAATAGATAATCCTCCTTCTGTATCATCAGAAGGTCAATAGTGGCCTAATGCTACATCACAGTGCCTACATCATTCACCTCATTTCATCTCAACATGTAGGCATTTTATTGTCTCACATCAGCACAAGAAGGGTGAATACAATAAGATATTTTGAGAGAAAGAGAGAATACATTATTGCAGTATATAGTTGCAACTGTTATATTTTATTGTTAGTTTTTGTTGTTAACCTTTATTATGCCTAATTTATAAATTAAACTTTATCATAGATGTGTACATATGGGAAAAAAACAGAATATACAAGGTTTGGTACTATCTATCAGTGGTTTATAGCATCCACCAAGGGTTTTGGAACATGTCCTTATGCTTCCCGTAATGGAGGATTACTGTAGATAGAAGATGATTGATAGATAGATAGATAGATAGACAATGCAAAACTGTAAGAAGAAAGAAAAAGTAATTGGATAGAATATTAGTAACATATATGCAGGGTTTAAAAAGATTTGTGTGAAATGGTTTTGCAAAGAAGAGGAATCTAATTTGTAAAATAAAATAAAAAAGCTAAGGAGAAATTAACAGAAGTCCCAATGTCTTCTCTGGAAGCACAAAATATGTGAGTTATGTTAAGACATGGCTCATTTCAGCTACTGAGAAATGCTTAAAAATGGTAACTAGGAGCTAATGTTAAATTCTGTTTGAAAGGGACCAATTAGAAAAACAACATATTGAAATGTTCAAAAATATTCTGGAATTAATCAAATATTCAGAACCCCATCAGGTATTAAAGTACTTCATAAATTTCTCAGCAAAGTGTTCACTTAGTAACATAGAAACAGTCACTTAAGTTGCTTTGAATCATTTTTATATCTATTGTGATTTAATTGTGAGAGAAATTAAAAAAGCATTCTCTCAATCAATTTTTACTACTTATTTCCTATATATTATTGATGGATAAGTCATTGAGTCAGGGAAAAGATAACATTTTTTTTTATTTCTGGAATTCTCACCATGCATCAACAAAAATATTAAAAACTAATTGTTTGACTAATTAAAAGTTAATGTGGTCTTTCAACTTTTTACCAACTACATAAACCTACTTACTATTTAATTTTGGAGCATAGATTCAGATTTTTGTTCCTCCTGCTATCAGAAATTATTCCTATTGACAAGTTTTCTCTTTTTTTATGTGACTGAACCCTAAAGTAGTCTGCAAAATAGAAACCCTCAGCTAATGAGTTCAAAACATTTAAATCAGCTCTAGTTTACATTTGCTTGGGAATCAAGCAATACATGTTTCCCATGTGTCAGTGTTTCATATTTCAATAAACAACTTTTCATTATTTGGATGGAACAAAATTTTCACATTATTTGACAGACCATTAAAATAAGTACATTTCAAGGTTTATGTTTAGCTTTTGCTACATGCTTTATTATAATATAAAATGGCAGGTTGCTGAATTCAAATAGTATGCTTGGAATTTGGGAGTAACCCACCACAGTGAGGATGAACAACAAAAGATCGTGTCCACTGGATAAGGAGGTCCTCCGAGTTTTTGCTAAACGCACTCAGTATGCAATGGTTCCACTTGGTGAGCTGCGATCTACCAGCTTCCCTGGGCACCGGGACTGGCTAACTGGCACTGCTGGTTACCTCAAGAACCTTTACCTGTCAATTCCTAGGTCCCAAGGTAGCAGGCAATACTGTTCGCTGTACGTAGTTATCAAACTAGTAAGTCAAATCGAGAAGTCCAGAGAGTTTCTCTAAATTAAAACACTCCTACATTCACCGTCAGAGGAAATTAATGCTGTGGCTTTTCTTGATTTATTTTGAATTGGGAAAGAAGAAAAGGGTTGCTTATAGAGCAAACCCCTCCGGAAACTTTCCTTTTACGTGCCCCAGAGAGTTCGCACTAAGTACACTTACATTCTGGAGAGAAGTAATGTTACTCAAACTTTTAAAACACCTTTCTCTGTGATTCTTCTAAGAAGATAATGGAAAGAGGCTTTATTTTGCAATCAATATTGTTGTTAAAAGACATTTATGGCTTCATGGAACTCAGTTAAAAGAACCCCTCAGAAAAAGTAACTGAAGAAGAGCTGATACCTGACTCTTTCTTTTCTCTTAATTTAAGACAGAAACATCAAAGTTGCAGGCCCTCAAGCAGTAGCAAAAGTCAAGTGCTGCCATTAGACTACAAAGCAGCCTTTGTAAATTATTAACTTTCCGACGGCAGCATAAAGTTAGTTTCTATATAAAATCATAAATATTAATCAGTCAAGGAATTATTTAAAATATATAAAAATACCTTAAAATATTATCTTACGGGTCTGCAAAGCATTTTGAGCTTTTGTAATTTAGAATCATTTACCAGTAGAAACATTCGTTACAGGTAACTGGGGGCAACTGTCACATCACTGGAATAATTTTCAGCTTTATTTATGGCTTAAATTAGCAACCTCAAGAAAGCCTTCATACTCAGCAGAAGTAAAAATCCCATCCCCAAAGATTCCCAACTATCAAATCATAAGTATATGCAATTTGGATGGTAATGTGTGGCATGTATGGTGATGTGACTTTTTTTCCAGACATCCAGAGGGGAAGGAATCTTTATTAGTCTCCTACTCCTGTGAATACCTCTGAGTCCCTAAGGATTTTACTTATCTCTTCAAACTGTTTTGTAGCATTAGACATAATCCAATACCAGCCTTCCTTTTATAAGGCATGAAATGGCCCGATTGGGAAGAATAAAGAGTTCCTCATTAAACGCAGCATTCGTTTCTCTTCTTCCCAGACTCACTCTCCTCTTTACTTGGTTAGCATGGATTTTAGATGGTGGCAAAGAATTACTTTATCTTCAGGGACATTAGACTTTTGTGCGATTTTCAAGAGCATGGTCCCAGGAGTGAGCATTGCTGTGCAGCACTCCCTTATGTAAGATTTTTTGTTTTTTGTTTTTTTTCTTTTTCTATAACAAATATTTGAAGAATTCAAGAGACCCACAAAGGGTTATTACATATTTTCCTGTTGCATTTCTTGCTCTTGTCTGGATGTGAAAGTGAATATTGACTTCATAAGTTCAACTTGACTTGACTTTGGTTGACAGGTGAGATGATACACACAGGACTTTGGGAGTGAAAGGTTACGTCCAAGAAAGAAATATGCTTTCTCAGAGCTTCAGCATTCATTGTACTATATAACTAGATCCCTCTAAGACTGGGATTGTCAACTTCAAGTTTCAATGCACTAAGTAAAATTTAGATATTTATTTTGTGAAATTAAATACTTATATTTCAAGAGCTCCTTTTTACAATTTGAACTAGTACAATTTGAAATTTTTATCAATCTGACTTTCTTGTGCAAATAATGTGATGTCAGAGGAGCTGGAGATGGGTTTGGGTTAATATAATCCGAATTCAGGAAAGACTGCTTCTATTTCTAATGACATGTATTTATCAATTGTGTGACCTTGGATAAATCACTTATCCCCTGAGACTGACGGCTTTCATCTATAATATTAGACATGAATCTTTGCATTATCTCACAGAGCCAGTGAGTGGAAAAAAGAGGATACTGTATTAGTAATATAACAAAATAAATACTTTCAAAACTGTAAGGAAGTACAGATAAAAGTGTGAAAATGCCAGATGATATGAGACCTGATATATGTTATATTATGAAATATGTTTGTATTTTTAGAATATTTTGCATTTTGAAATGAAAACACCAGAGGTGCCTGGGTGGCTCAGTCGTTTAAGTGTTGACTTGATTTTGGCTTAGGTCATGATCTTATGGTTCCTGAGATCAAATCCTGGTCCCGCTCTGTGTTGACAGTGCAGAGCCTTTTTGGGATTCTCTCTCTCTGCCCCTCCCCCATTCATGCTCACTCTCTCTCTCCCTCTCTCTCTTTCTCCAAATAAGTAAATAAACTTTAAAAAAGTAGTTGAAATGAAGTTACCAGTTTCTTGATGGTCAGCAATGTATGACATGATTAGTATAAATAATTTCCATGTAATTTGACAAAAGTGATACTGTGAATTATACTGTATGTGATAACATGAGAATACATATTGCCTTCTTCTCCTCAGCTAAATAACCCTGAGGAACCACTGTTGGAGAATGTATTGAATGAGCATACTAGGTCACCTAAGAAGTAAAGATATGTGTATTGGTATCATCAAAGATAAATGTATCAAGTCCCAGACAAAGTAAAAGAAAGCATTATTTCTGCTGACTTCATACAGCATGATAAATATTTCCATTAGCTTTCCAAATATCATGTGAAAGTTACCAAATGATTACATATATAGATACACAGTATCTTTACAAGCTGTGGGGTGCTTAGGGCTCAGTTGATCTTACTACCTTAAGTATGAAAATAAATGTATAAACCTAGGATTTGTGCACATGTACATATGAACATAAAGGCATTCTGTTTTTATTTTTCAGAATCTTAGTACTTTTGTACCAAGGAAAATTAAAGCCTGGGAGAGACTTTTAAATCATCTAAATTTCCTCAAAAGCAAGGCATAAAAGAATCAGTCTGAGGTGCACATTGTCTGATAGCTGAGTTGCCACCATCATTATTCTTAATTATTTTTGACATTTTGTCCATTATCCCATGAGGCTCCTTGGAGGGTAGAAATAATCAGCTGGAAGTGAGGACTGGTTAATTATCTATACTGTATTAAAAAAGTTGTGGTATTATAGATGCAACATCAATTATGGAAATTGGTGATAAACCCTGACAGTAGAAATATATCTTGGAAATGACTCTTAGCCACAAGTTTAGAAATCTTGTCACCGTCTCTTCTCCCCAATAAACTAGTAAAATCTCATTTGCAACAAGAAATATATATAAGAGTAGTTTAAGTGAATTACATCATAGGAAAATATAAAATATAATCGCCTTTTAAGCCTGCAAATACAGTGGTTTTTAAAGTTGATGATTTATGCAGGATAATTACATACATTGTTCCTATATACATGAAGAAGTGATTGTAATTGTTATTTGGATTTGTTTATATTAAACAAGAAACTGCCAGTTATTTTACAAAGATAATTTTATAAACAGTTATAATTTTTTATATGTTCTTAACCCAGAATTGTACCATACTAAGCTTTGGGATCTGAATGTGAACTGTTACAAAAGTCATTGCATTGGAATTTTACCAAAACACCCTTAGGCAAAGGCTAACTTTTGAAAATAATTAGCTTACCTATAATACTGGAAATGAAGTTGTTTTCTCCACATAATCTTTCAACAATGGATTGGAAAATGAAGATTATCTTTGTTTTATGGGAAATTTTATTTATATTTTGCAATGTCAAATATCAGCATTTTGTATTCCTTTCTTACAAATCCCTCTTCAACTCTTTTTTGAATTTATAGATTATGTTAGTAAATGCAGCAAAATGCCTGGTTTTTTGAGAACTCTGTAAATGAAGGAAAATGTAAATCTTATTAACTGGAATGATCCCATCAACTCACTATTTGTACAGCTGGGAAAATAATTACAAGCCAAGTGTGGTCAGATTGCCAGGGCCTAGCCTGTTCTATGAGCTGTCTAGATCAGTGTTGGCATCTCAACCAGATGAAATATTGCTAACCCAGGGAGCACGTAGGCTTTGGGAATGTTTTTGGTTGTCTCAGTGACTAGGTAAGAGAACTACTGGGACTTAGTGGAGAACGGGGGGTACTAATTTACATGACACTGTACAATGATAATTCACCTCATCCTAAATTTGCCCCAGTACTAGTGGGTGCTCAAGATGAAAGCTGATATACAGAGAAAATTCTGGAATTCCTATTTCTATTCACTTGTACCTAAAAATGAAAAAACAAAAAACTTTACAATATTGGTATACATATTAGTATAATTACATGTGAGTGATTCATAAAGTAAGTAAATACACATATACTTCATAACCCTCACATTTACTGATAGCGGTTTGCAATAAAATAAAATAATGCAATGAAATAATGTTTGAAGATTCTTGCTTTAGAAAAGCAAATATTTATTAAGTTTTGCCTGATAATGATCACACTTCAGGATTATCAGTAGAGTTTAGGATAGTTTATCAGGACAATTCTTTGAGTAGTTTCAGGAAGACGGAAGAGTGGAGGGGGTTTATTGTTTTTATAATCTTTTTCTTTTTTTTCTTAGAGTCAAAGTTCCTCTTGTTTGACTTGCTTAGGATGGGTACATCAGTGATGGTTCAGTCAGAGAAGCAGACAGCATATGTGTGTGTATAAACACACACCCACAAACAGAAACAGGCCATATTAAGAGATTTGACCTCAGGCAATTGTGCCCTTTGGCTAAGCAGTCTCTGGAAAATTGTCTTCACATCTAATGTTGGAGTTGAAAGTCTGCAGAGCAGGTCGACACATCACAAAGCGACTTCACTAGTCTTTTGGAAGATAAACTGTGTTTCCCTCTCTGAGGCTTCAATGTTGTATACAATCTCCTCAGGGAGTAGGCATATATTCTGAATAGGAGTGGGTTGCGTGATTTGTAATAGGCCAACATCAAGGCAATGTAAATATGACTTGGGTTGGAAGTGGTTATACAACTTTGAGGCAAATATATTTTTAATTCTAAGATATAAAATTAATATCTACACAATTGAATCCTTAGGGAGTAAATTAATTTAATGCAATATGTTATTTAGATCCACTTAAAATTTAGTGGCTTGAGTAATATGTGGAATACTTAAGCAATAGAACATGACAAACAATTCAGCAGTTCTGATTAATTTACTTCTTTGGTGCTTCCAGTCTGCATCAGAAAGGCATTAATCAACTTTACTTCATGGCTTGCTAGGTCTTGTTGCAATTATAAAATGATTTGCTATTATTAATGTTTAAAAAATATTAATAATAATGTTTGTATTCTCATTGATAACACCATACCTAACACCTTAAAATATGCAGTTAAATATGTTATTAGATATTTGCATATATTTACCTATGATAGAGCATTTTATTATCAGTTACACAATTCAAGAATTTTAAACGGTAGTGTGTATTCCATGCAGTCAAGGCAAAAACCCAAATGTGAAATAGTGAAAGGATTAGTATTTAAAGCTGAAATACAACACACACACACACACACACACACACACACACACACATACATGCAGGCACATATATAATTTTTTATTCTAGATTCTGGTTATGAGTGTTAAAACATACTTGAACTGACTCTTCTTACAGAATTCATCAAACTGCTACATAATCATTTACTTATTTGTATCTACCCCCACCAAACTCAGGATATAATAATTGAGAGCAGTTTGTATAATATGAATATTTGGTGTACAAAAAATTTGGTGAAAAGGTAGCACAATGTCAGAAAAAAGGGAAAAGAAAAAGACTTCTAGTACCTTCCCTAAAACTTACAGGTTATCAAGTCCTTCATCTTTAAAATAGGAGATCTAAATTAGATAACTTAAAAGTAGCTTCCTTTCCAAATTTTGGTGGACTATGATTCTGCTTCAGCTTTAAACTTTCTTCTCCTTTTAATTAACTAAATATACAAGAGACACATAAGAATGAAGTTCATATTTTTAAGAGGAGAAGAAAGCAGCACGGGCTATGTGATAGTTTATACTATCATTTTAGGCAAAAGTAAATCTGCTAAGTAAATCCTTCTTGCATTGTTTGATTAAGTAAAATCTGTAAGTGGAGAGAGAAACCAACTTTCTTCACATGCTTATGTAAGTATTCGATTATGTTCAATTTTTGGCAGAGAATAGTGCTTGTTTCCTCATCAAGACATTCAGTCATAGAGTAAATCCTTTTTTTTTAACAGATAAGATTGAAGCCAATTGATCCTCTCTTAGAGTTTGCTGGGTAGAGCTCATCTCAGCGTTTCCCCAGAAATAGATTCTGAGAAGGAAATTAGCAAGTGGGAGGAATTTTAGAATGCAATCTAGAGATCAACACTGGAAGAATGGAAGGGAAGAAAGCAGGAATGGAAGGAGGTTGGAGGTGAGCTGTGATGCAGTCTCAGTGACCTCAGGTCATCCATGGGGAGTGCTGAAAAACCCTTATAGTTGTTCTGAATAGGAGCAAAGTTGGTGGATGGCTATCTCTGCACACGAATCATTCATTGACTGCAGGCTATCCTGTGAAGACACCCATGACTTTGAGAGTGATGCAATTCAGACAAAGCTGTTTTCAAGAGAACTGTTGGTTGAGAGATGTCTGCCAGCAACATTCCCACGAGCTAGAGGAATATGTCCTAACATCCTAAAGGGGTAGGGAATTAGGAAATGTACTGCAGAAACTCTGCCTCATGCATTTCCACAACTCCTGTAGAATACCTACTTTCATTCCCTTTAGCTGGAATTGGAGCAAACTGAGCTAATTGATTAAGACTGCTGAATTTTGGATTCTGTTTTGAAAATCAATAAACAGTGTTTAATCCATAAAAATATCAGATTAGGAAAATGAATAAATTTCAATGGCAATAAATAGAACAAAAGAGAGTCCAAAAATCATATCAAATCAGCTAGGATATTTGAATAAATCATGAGAATATTATGTAATATTCAAGATAACTGATTTCAAGAAAATATTGTTTTCCTCCTTATTTGTTTTCACTAAAAATTTTAGAAAAAATATGATTTGACAGGGCCGCAAGCAGGAGTACATCTTGACCAACACACTGCTGCTTGGCATACCATAGGTGTACCAGGATTCATGCCATAATGGACATATTCCATTTTAACAGTCTAAAAACACTTGAAAATAATTAGACATAGAATTAAAATGAGACCAGGCATGTCACATTCTGAATAACAAGTTAACATTCCATTTTATCTCAATATAATTTTAAATAATGATGTTTCACTCATATGAGATGGGAGAGAATTGATTGTTGGGGGAAAAAAGTTAAAACTAAAATCTTTAAAAAAATTTTTTTAACGTTTATTCCTTTTTGAGAGAGAGAGAGACAGAGTGTGAGCGGGGGAGGGGCAGAGAGAGAGGGAGACAAAGAATCTGAAGCAGGCTCCACGATCAAAGCTGTCAGCACAGAGCCCTATGAGAGGCTCGAACTCGTGAACCACGAGATTGTTACCTGAGCTGAAGTCAGTCACTTAACGACTGAGCTACCCATGTGCCCCAAAATTGAAATCCTTTGAAATGTGTATATCTTTTAATATTTGGGAAATAGCGTGTAAAAAAGAGTCAAGAAAGGTTAAATGGAAAATAAAGGACAATGTATAACAGAGGAAAAATTAGGTTAAAAAGATACATTTTTGGATGACCAAGGAACCAATCAAGATATAGAACCTTTCTTAACCTCAGATACTTCCTCACTCTTTATTCAAGTCAATCTCTATGTCTCATTAGGTGCACAGTGTTGTGATTTCTATAAATGATTGAATTTTAACTCAATTTACTTCTCTCCTGTTGATTTAGAAATTCTGAAACCATAATGTTAGTATAACTGAATTTTATATGCATTAATGTAAATAAAAGTAAATTTTAGGATATAGTAGATTTTTTTTCTGCGTGTGTGTATGTGTGTGTGTGTGTGTGTGTGTGTGTGTGTAAAAACCAACACTGTGTAGACTTTAAATGATTAGGACAATTAATCAAAGTGCTATCTAAAAATCTTTTATTTAAGGCTTAGGTTTAATTTTTTGATGTTTAAAAAAAAATTTTAG
The DNA here is from genome assembly GCF_018350195.1 of Panthera tigris. Taxonomy (NCBI): domain Eukaryota; kingdom Metazoa; phylum Chordata; class Mammalia; order Carnivora; family Felidae; genus Panthera; species Panthera tigris. The sequence continues at coordinate 41,008,895 of NC_056660.1, read as the reverse complement.
TGTTTATTTTGAGAGAGACAGAGCATGAGTAGGAGAAGGGCAGACAGAAAAGGAGACACAGAATTCGAAGCAGGCTCCAGGCTGTGAACTGTCAGCATAGAGCCCAATATGGGGCTTGAACCCACCAACCATGAGATCATGACCTGAGCCAAAGTCAGAGGCTTAACCAACTGAGCCACCCAGGTGTCCCTTGATGGTTTTTATATTCCATGGCCTTACACAATAAATGCAAAGTTTTTTAGAAGCAAAGTGGGAATTATTCATTGAAAGAAATATTTAGTGGTAAGATAGTTGATAAATTAAGACTACATAGTTATAAAGTAGGCATATATAAATTGAGTATTACCAGAGTAAATAATGAAATCTCTTTTTATCACAACTGCAATGCATTAATAAATACAGTGCAGGGTGGGAAAGATGAAAGCAGTGGAGACTTTCTTATGAAGAGTCATTTATTTTTGAAGTTAATAGGGGGTTATTTTCAGATGTTTGGTTAGTTATGCCACTGGCTAAAGCATTTTATTCTCTCTTCTATCAATCATGTGAGAGGTTGCTTTTTGTATTTGTTCAAAATGGCAAGTGCTAGAGTCATAAGACCTCAATTTTTATTGTGACACTACCATTTGCCAAATGTGTAATCTCTCTTTGTTCAGTTTCCTTCTCTTAAAATGGGGATGATGATTGTACTCACTTCAGAGGATTGTTTTGAACATTAAATGAGATAAATAATGGATGTAAAGCTATTAGCACAGTGCCTAGCACTAGACAAATCCTCAATAAATGTCTGTTGTTTTGTTGCTATTGTCATTGCTACAAGGCATGCAATAAAAAAATAAAAGGGAGTCTTTACATAGATGAATTTATCTTAATGCCTAATCAATGAAAAATTCATTCCTTCATTCAAAAAGCATTGTTGAGAGCACACTTTGTATGAAGCACTGTGCTAATGGAGTTCCAGAATGGATGCTATATTGTGTCTGTTCTGGAAAAGTGCCTGGTCTAGTGGGAGTAACAGGCAAGGCAAATGTTATTAAAATATAATAAGATAAATGTATAATAATAATATATACCAAATTCTACAACACAGTAGATGGTGGTCTAGACTTGTGAGAAAAGATACATAGGGAAATTTTATTTGATTTATGTCTTAAAAGGTGATCAACAGATTTCCAAACTTGGGGATAGGAAAGAAGAAGCCAGGAAGAAGATATCTCGGCACAGCATTCAGTACAAAGACAAGGAGATAGGAAAGGATCTAAACAATGGATCTAAAGGTCCACTAAACAATGTCAAATGCCATGTGGGGAAGTAAGTAGAATATAAAGGGAGCCGGAGAAGTAGTTTTAGATCCTCTCATGGAATGTCTTGGGTATGAAATTTATCCCGTTGTCTCCTTTATTGTTGTCAACACAATAAACACAGTTATCTCTCCTTGTATATGGACTTCAGAGAACTGTATTGTATAATTAATGAACACTTGATTAACAGAGGAATGGACATTGACTATAAAGAGATGAGAAATTCATCTAATATATGACAGCCTTCAACTGGCTTCTCAAGCTGGTTAATTTTGGCACACTTATATTTGACAAATTTAGTAACCAATTAAGGACAACAAATCACATATTGCAAGCAACCAAGACTTGCACCAATCTTTTTTAAAATCTATTTTCCTCTGCATAATTAAGCAGTTACTGCATTATGAAAAACATTCATCTATGGTGAAAGTGGTTTGTTCAATGTAATTTGTTAATATTTTCAAAAAGTTCCCAAGAAAGTTTACTGTTTCAAATAGTAATATCTTCCTCCTCTAAGCATCAAGACAAATGTAAACCATTCTCTGAGAGAATTTATGATGTTCTGTCATATATTGTAGTCATTTGCTGTATTTGAAAGGGGCCCATGAAACTCCAAGTATCTATCACCATATGCACAAAACTCCTGAGGAAATAAACAGCCAGATATATTTCCTTGGGAACACTTTGGCATACTTTGTTTCATTTGATCCTGGAATACTTGCCATGGTTGATTGGACCAGAGAATATTGACATTCAGTCCTAGTGATTAAATAGATTTGAGTAAGAGCATAGAATCTACATACAAGCTCTGGTGTAATGGTCTCAGAACCATTCTTTGTGAAGTAGATTTAAAGGAGATAAGATTCAGCCAGTTCTACCTAAGGTTTATCTTAGAATATGGGGATGAGATGGGAAATACGGAAGATATTAGATTATACAGCAACCCATGTCACCCTTATGGAGAATAACTTATTTAAATGAACAATGTCACAGATAGGAGACAGATTGGAAAATTCAGTTCCATATATATTAACAAAATCTAGATTTAAAAATGCTTTACATACTGGTTTCTCAGTTACTTGGAAATCTATTTCAATCTTTTTTACCCCCCATATGAACAACATGCCTGAGATTTAAATATCTCATTAGGTGGACATTAATAATATGTGGACACTCTGTCCTCTAATGGCAGAAGAATGAGGCTCCCTAATCTCTTACCTCCCAAAGGAAAAAAAAATTCAATGTATTGTGCTTCTTTAGTAGATGCTGATATTAGGAAAGAGCACCAGAACCACTTCTATAACTATAGACACATATTGATTCACCATTTAAGTAGTTCTCCTATTTTAGTTCATTATATGCTTAAAAGTAAAATCATCTAGTTTAGGAGTTGGAAAAGCTTTATAGGTGAATTAGTAATACATGTGCATTAAATTCATGAAAAGTTCAACTTGGTCTTGAGGTGGTATTTAAAGTTTTGACAAAGTTTGATCAATCTTTTCTTACATACTCCATATAGTCCAATTAGTTTCACTGTAAGTTTTGTTTTGACATCTCCCAATGGTTTTGTACCACTGTAGGTGTTTTTACTAAGATCCTTCCTTTGCTTAAATACTCAGCATATTAAATAAAACAACCACAAAAATTTCTGCTGCTAAATATGATATATTGCATTCAGTATTAAAATTAATAATTCTTGCATGATTTGCATTTTTGTTACTTTACTATGTATTTCCTATTTAGCTATCACTCAGTGAAGATGTATTTTGGTTGGAAAAAAATATATATATATTTTTTAATACTGTTTTGAAATTCTGTCAGTTTTGCAGGTAATATATGTGCATAGATGTTAAGTGCACATTCAAATTGGTGGTACTTTACTAAATCCGACAATGGGGATCTGTTTTAAGTGTGCATGTCATAATTATTTAAAGCTCTGTACATTTGGCATTTACTACGTGAACACATGCCCTTCACAGTGTGAGTGTTTCCTGTGAGTGGTATGTGAGTACTTGTTGATAAAGCTTTGGTGGCACTTAAGCACCTAGAGGTTTGGGGTACAGAGACTATGAAGAGTTTTAATGAATCATGAGGTTTTTAAAAATAGCATTGATGCCAGGCTTTATATCTATGAAGTAATTTGCATTCTCGTTTTCAGATAAAAGAACTTGAACCCTAGAGTGGTCAAATGAACCATGAATGACTACTTCAGAGAGTGAATAGAGAGTAAAGTACATTTCCCAGCACACCATTTACATAGAGATATTTCTAAAGTCAGGGAATTCAATAGGGTAATAAACATCAAAATGTTCCTGTATTCAATGAAGTTTTATCAAAAATATATCGAGGAATTGTCAATGAAAATAAATGCTTTGTTGGTGGTAGATACCTTTAAAGGGGCATTTGTTCTTGGCTGGCCAGATACATTTCTTATCTGTTAAGTTCACTAGTAGATAGAGGAAGCATTTCTCTTTTGGTAGTTGTTTGTTTTTTGTCTCATCCAGCTCTACACTGAGTCTCTTGAGGGAAGGAGCAGTGGTTTAACAATCTTTGTGTTCACATAAAGTGCCTCCACAAAATAAGTAATTAATAATTATTTATTGAATATGTATCTTAATATAATTTGACAATTCTGAAATGAATTCACCAATGGTGAAAAAAAATGGATTTGAAGCTTGGATAATTAGAATGCCATAGATTTCTTAAGTAGTCACTAGATAGTATTAGTGACACCTAGATAATGGTCCCTAAAATACTTACGACAATATATGTCCCCTCTTGGTGGGTGTCTGTACCTTTTGATAAAGATGATCATTCATAGGGTTAGAAGAATGAGTTGAATCTCTTCCCGACAAAGACAAAAACATGTTCTTCACTGATTCCTGAATCAAGAAGCCACAGGTGATAACATTCATTCTTCTTCCCGTTACTTGGCTATGTGGATGGACCTTGTGCGTAACTGCAATTAGATGTAGGTGAAGAACAGTACAGGGTTTTTCTTAGCAAGCCGTAGTCAACCATAGGTAGCTGCCAAATTATTTTCTGTTGGTGAGAAATAGAAGGGAATTCTGACAAGAATTTTAGAAAGAGTAATAACACAGCTATTAAATGCTCCTTTTTATGTACTTAATAATATGTATGAGGACCAACATTATTTGTTCAGTTAAATCAAAATAGAATCTGATGTTATTGTGAAATTGCTTAGATAATGCATTTAGCATTCTTAACCTTTTCCTTTTTTTCTTGTCTTGTCTTTTCTTTCTTTTTTTTTTTTTTTTGAGAGAAAGAGAGCTTGAGTGAGAGTGGGGGAAGGGCAGAAGGAGAGGATGAGAGAATCATAAGCAGGCTTCATGCCCACTGGGCAGCCTGACACAGGGCTTGATGCAGGGCTTGATCTCAAGACTGTGAGATCATGACCTGAGCTGAAATCAAGAGTGGGATGCTTAACCAACTGAGCCACCCAGGCTCCCCTCTTAGCCTTTTCTTGTGTGTGTGTGTGTGTGTGTGTGTGTGTGTGTGTGTGTGTAATGTTTCAGGTCTGCCCTTAAGGGAGAAGTCTACTATCTGAATTTTGGAGGTATAGAAATTTGTGATGCCAATTTCCCAGGTAAGTTTAAGGTCTGGATTCCTTGTTTCAAACAGCTCACATGTACAAAGGATTAGGTTCTATCAGACCATCTGTAATGGTAGAATATACTTTTGTAGAGCCTGAGCATTTCTACTAATAAGAGTTTATTGTTTACTTGGTGTCAGGAAGCCTGCTTGGATGTGGATACCAGATGATTCTTCCCACTCTTAAAGAAAATCCTTCATGTCCAGAGCAATATTACCTTTTCAAGAATCTGTAAAATAAAAATATGATTTCTTTTCGGTGAGTTTGAAGTCAGAGTTTTACAGTGAAGGTATTCTGAAATTTGAAGTATCCACACCCTGATGGACACTTTTAAACCTATTTTATAATTTCTATATACTTAGATATTCAGAAGCACTACATACATCTCTTTAGTTAGATAATATGGGAAAAACAAGGACAAGGATTCTTCCAACTTCTTCTAGTTGTGCACAAATTATTCATCATTGTATTAGTGCAGTTGTAGTTACACATCACCATTCTTTATTGCTATTTCATTCTATAATACTTTTTGCATATGCAAGTTAATATTTCATTTGTAAAGTCTTAAATTTTTAATGTAGCTTGTAATGTCACCTGAGGAGTCTCTAAAATCAGCAACAAGCTGTATGCAAGGAAATTAGATTCCACTGTAAAAATAGAAACCCCTCTGAAGCGGATGCAGTTTGCCTCAATTATTGCTTGTGTTTAGGCTTGGGATCCATCTTATCTTAAGCTTTTAAGGCGTTTTCATTTACTGATGTGCTAATACATTTATTGAAGTGGTATAAATGCTATATGTGATTGCCCAACCTATTTTAGTCTTACCATCTAAAAGAAGGCTTCTAAAATAGCCTTGTTCTGAGATGTATTGATTTTCCTACTTTTATTTATGTATACAAACATAAACACACCAAATTTCAATAGGAGTTAAGACCCTAAACGTTTTTATTTTCTCATGGCCTCAGTTAATATACTATTATACTAATAGTATAATAATATACTATTAGCTATGTATGTTAAGAATGTTGCTAGGTATGAGGCAAAGATTAATATTTATCCCAGAGTTACATAGCAGAAAAAAAAGAATCTTTAACAATTTATAGTTAAATACATTATGGATATGAATATGAATATAATAGAATATTATATATGGGAGATATTTGTGATAGAATGTTAATTGAGAAAGTCTGGATACATACACATGTGTACAAATATATATATATACGTATATTGACATACACATGTACATGTGTGCTTCAAGTTTGTAATGTGTGGATATAAAAGAACTGGGAAAAATATGTCAATATATAAAACAGCTGTTGTCTATAGATGGAGAGATTATAGGACTGTCATTCTGTGTATGGCACTCTATTGCCTCTGCCAAGATCCTAAATATTTAGTGAATTCACATTCAGGAAGAAGAATTATCTTTATATTGTCTCACTGTCCCCATCTGCTCCACGTTTTCTATAGAGAAAAGCAAAAAGACAGATGTATAAGCAGAAACCCACTTTAGAAACATTAAATATTTAACAAAAATTGGATGCCAAGTAATTTATATAGAAATTTGCAGTTTACATGGCTTTAAACACTCTTTATTTCTCAGCTACATTTTTTTTTCGCTTTGTATGGATAGGCCTTTAATTATACCCATATGAATGAATTTACTTTATATTAAACTTTGTCCTTAAATAACACACTAAAATAATGTCAATTTCCCTGAATACCACAGGTTTCTCATCATTATGGATGCAACTACAAGGCATATTACAAGACATATTTTCAAGATCATGAGATGCTATTTACTAAAAAGATATATCAACATTTTAAATTGTTTGGAAGTAAAAACTTATAAATGAGAACCTTATTATTTTTTTGATTTTTAAAAATTTTTATATATTTTGGGGCTCCTGGGTGGCTCAGTCAGTTAAGCATCTGACTTCAGGTCAGGTCATGATCTGGTGGTTCATGAGTTTGAGCCCTGTATTGGGCTCTGTGCTGACAACTGACAGCCTGGAGACTGCTTCAGATTCTCTCTCTCTCTCTCTCTCTCTCTCTCTCTCTCTCTCTCCCCCTCACCCACTCACATTCTGTCTGTCTCTCTCTCAAAAATAAATAAACATTTAAAAAATGTTTATATATTTTGAAAGAGAGAGACAGCACATGCACGTGCGAGCAGGGAAGAAGCAGAGAGAGATGGAAAGATAGAACCCCAAGCAGGCTCCACATGGAGCCTGACATAGGGTTCGATCCCATGAACTGAACCATGGGATCATGACCTAAGTTGAAATCAAGAGTCAGACACTTAATCAACTAAGCCACTCAGGCACCCCTGAACATTATATTTTAATTTATATATTATAATTCCCTTGGTCTATATTTCTTCCTTTTTATTTTTACTTTTTTATTTTATTTATTTATTGTTTTGGAGAGAGAGGGAGAGTGAAAACGCATGCACACCTGTAAGCTGGGTAGGAGCAGAGAGTGAGGCAGAGAGAGAATCCCAAGAAAGCTCTGAATTGTGAGTGCAGAACCCCAGGTGGGACTTGATCTCAGGAACCATGAGATCATGACCTGAACCAAAATCAAAAGTTGGTTGCTTAACCGACTGGGCCACCCAGGCGCCCCAGATTTCTTCCTTTTTAAATACCCATTCAGATATGTATTTACACAGATGATAAACTATTTTACACACATTTACTCAGGTAATTATTTACATGACTTAAAATCCACTTGTAAGAAAAGTTATAAAAAGCAGAAATCAGATAAGGAGGTTAGAAAAAGGAACACAAATATGCAGATATTTTCAGACAAGCATTATTTTTCTCAAATAAAACAAAATTTGGTATTAAGGTTCTTGATAACCAAATGAACAATGTAATCCTGTCATATAATTAATTTTTTCAGGCTTAAAGTCTATCTATAAGAGATTTTTTGGAAGTCAAAGAAATGGATTTGAGTTTGTATTGTGCTGTTTATATTTTACCTTCAATATTTTGAACTCCTAGAAACTTCAATTCCTGTTTTTTTAATATCAATTAATATATATCTATGATTATATATAGTAGCTCATAGTTCATATCTTCAGGTTTGAAAAGAAATTACCAACTTATCTGTCATTTTACATGTTTGTTTCCAGAGCTAAGTGTTCATTAAAAAGAAAAAAAAAAAAAGATTACTAGTATCTTGTTGTCAATGAAAACTTATTTACATTACACAGGTACATTTTAATATCTCAAATAGTACTTTTCACAATGTTATGCATGTGAGTATAATAAAAAAAATTAAATTTTTAAAAAATCCACAAATTAAATAAGGACATTTTTAAGAATTTAAAAATTATATTTTTAATTATTGGCCTTAGTTATTTTTGGCTTTTATTACCCATATTTCCTTACATAGAGGATATTATTCTTCTCCTTTAAAAGTGAATATATTGTTCAAATCTTGCATTGTCTGTAAGTGGTTCATCCACCAGTTTTATTTAACCCATTTCTTAAGATGGTACAAAATTATATTTAATCTAATAAATGAGTATTCTTCATTACAACATCACAAGTCAACTCTAATCAACTTGTTCACTCTGTATAGTTTATTCATATATGCTATACAAGGAGAAATTGATAGGCAAGGAGGAAAAACACGTACTGCTTGAGTGGTTTGCAGAGTTGAGATGGAAAGGGAGAAATTGGATGCTAATCACCAAAGAAGTTAACAGAAATAAATGACAGCATGAATATTCTGACTTTGGCCGCAATGCTATTTTGGTAAAAATCAGAATTGTTCAAAAAATCAAAAAAATGTAATCGACTATCAGGGAAGGTATTGAATCAATTCTCTGACTTTTCTGGGCTTTAAACACGGACCAGATAAGCACTTATGGAGGGTAATACTTGGAGAATTTGTTTGATTAAGTGGTGGAACCAGATGATCTTAAAAGCCTCGACGTTCTCATATGCAACACTGCCCCTGACTCCATGTAACTCTACCCTCCAGCCTCTATAATGAATTCTCTCAAAAGCAGGAAAACATATATCTCCACTCCAGTCTTGTCCTTACTTCAGTCCGTTTTTCATGTTGCTCTCCGTGTTGCTGCCAGAGTAGTCTTTCCAAAACATTAATTTGGTTATGTCATGACCTTTCCCCTATCTTCCAAATGTTCACATTCTACTCTTTTCCTGGTTAAAGCACAAATACACACTTTGAAGCCTGCCTGACAAAGATTCACTATTAAGGATTCAACTTAAGGATTTACCATTTTTCCACTATTCCATATGCCCTTACTCCAGCCATGCAAACTATGTACTATTTATCCAGTTTGTCATATTCTCTAAACCTCAGTGCTTTTGCTAGATTTTTTTTTTTTTTGGTTATTAGATAAATTCCAAAGTATTCTTCAATGCTGTCCCAAAAGGTCAGCTCTTAGGGAACTCTCCATGACCATTTTATAGGCAGAGTAAGGCCCTTGTTTTGTGAGCCTATTAATACTCTGTGTATGTCTTCTTTATAGCATTCATTGCATTATAATCTTTGTGTATGTGTTTATTATCCTATTTTGTGAATGTATTTATTACCCTACTTAAATACTTGAACTTTGTGAGAGTATGAACTTTAAAAAGGAATCTTTATTTCTTCAACAGAATGCCATGCATGTATTGTAAGCTCTCAATAAATATTTGGTGAATGACCAAGCTAGTTTGCCATCCAAATTCTTACTAATCTTTATTTGTTTTGCTTATAATTAAAGTTTTGTGCGGGCAATGGTTATATATGGAATGAACAAGGGGTTGTAATGCCTAGGTAAAATAGAATCCGGACCTGTGGCTGCCATACAATCAGAGTAGCTATGTAGGATAAAGTGGAATTTCTTTTCACATTAGGCCAAATGTATACTTTTGGACAAATTCAGTAACCATTCAATAAATAGAAGACTCAGTATTCAAAGTACTTCTGATAGTTTGCTAGAAGTATTGTGTATATGTGAGGGTAGTGATCGGGAAAGTCTGGATAAACAAGAAAATTCCCTAGTTTCTTTTGGAAAATAAATAGAATGAGTAGAAGAAAAATGCGGTGGTTGTTGAATGAGATTATTTTCATAGACTCATCTTCCAAAAGGTTTTGTTGTACTTTGTTCTGTCTGTCCGTTTATCTGTCTGTCGCTCTATCTAGTTGTTCATTCATCCACCATCTATTTGTCTATATCTGTCTGATTGTGATTTTTAAATTTTTAAGTAAGAAACAAATGCAGTGAAAATTGCAAACAATTCTAAATGAGATACAACATAACCTTATTTCTTATTCCATCACCACTCCACCTTTGGAATCCTCATTCCAAAACAACATAGCAGTTTTTATATGTATAAATAGTTCAAAATATTTTCTAAACTCATAAATACAAAACTTTCTTTCTTTCTAAATGGATGCATATTATACATATAGCATATTCTTTTAAGATTAAAAATGTATCTGAAGATCACTCCATACTAGTATATTTTGATAAAGTTTTTTTATAAGTTTTTATTTAAATTCCAGTTAGTCAACATAGAGGGTAATATTAGTTTCACATGTGCAATACAGTGATTCAACACTTTCATACAATACCTGGCACTCATCACAAGTGCACTCCTTAAACCCCATTACCTATTTAACCCATTCCCCCACTCACCTCCTCTCTGGCAACCATCAGTTTGTTCTCTATAGTTAAGAGTCTCTTTCTTGGTTTGCCTCTCTCTTTCTCTCTCTCTTTCTCTCAACAAAGTTTTTTTTTTTCCTTTTAATCTACTGAATAATTTTCTACTGAATATTGTATGTGGTTGGGATAGTAATATATTTGTTCAGTCTTTTATCTTTTTTTAAAATTTTTATTTATTTTGAGAGAGAAAGAACATGTGTGCACACGAAAGCCAGTGGAGGGGCAGAGAGAGAGAGAGAGAGAGAGAGAGAATCCCAAGCAAGCTCTGCAGTGTCAGCACAGAGCCCTATGTGGGGTTCGATCCCATGAACCATGAGATCATGACCTGAGCCAAAATAAGAGTCTGACACTTAACTGACTGAGCCCCCCAGATGCCCCTACTCAGTTCTTTATCAATGGAAGTTAACTTCCTTTCCTGTCGTTTGCTCTTCCAAAAAATGTTGCAAGGATCCTCCTTCTTAATATGTCTTTGCATATTTGGGTGATATATCTTTAGGTTCTTTATCTGGAGATGGAATTCCTTAGATTTACTACAACTTCCTGTTAAGCATCTTCTGACATTTTCAAGTGTAATAATATGTTGGTTCTTATCTTTTCTTCAAAGCCAACAGTGAAGCAATGTCTTTTCCCTCTTGGTTTCCATCATTACAACACATTCCCTCTTTTCTGCCTCATGTATCCTTCTTGTAAGCCATCTTGTGATTATTGTGAGCCCATTCATCTCAAGATCCTTAACTTAATTACATCAGCATAGGGTCTTTTATCAAAGATGGTAACATATTCACAGGTTTCAGAAATTTGGAAATGAGCAACTTTGGAGATCTATTCTTCACCCAGCCACAAAAAAGGAGGATTTATTGTGATTATCCTGTCCCTATTTTATTATTATTTTGGGAGTAGGGCTGGGCAGTGATGAGAATAGAGTCAAATAACATGTTTTATTTGATAGATTTCTGAGCCACAATCTAAACTTGAAAGAGATGAAGCCACATCCCATGGAGATCCTGAACATTGAATTAGTACATTGACTTCAGTAGGATTTGAAGTTTTTCCTCAAGAAGAAATTTGCCAAGTTCTACGTGTAGAATAAATAGATAGATAGATAGATAGATAAATAAAGTATCTCCCACCACCCCCACCACCACACCACCACCACAATTATTGTAGTAGAATGTATTAGATAACCAGGAATATCCTTAATCTTTCTAAGCATAGAAAGACGATATAAGGCTTTATAAGGCATATAAGAAGCTGCAATTCCAAAATTCCCTTCAAGCAACCTGTAAGTGTAGGTTTATTCTCAAATAATCACAGCAATTCTTGCTCTTTACTCATTACCTATAGAGATTTAGCAGAGCAGTCTGAAGAAGTCCTAGAAGATGATAGTGCATGATTTAAAAAGGGGCAGGGTCCATGAATGCAACTTGCAAGACTATCTGTGGAATACTTGATTGAATTATTGTCATGAGTGAAAAATAAATCAGTATTCTGTTAAGCTAGAGAGACTGGGATGTTGATTATTACAGAAACTAACATTACTTACCCTAAATAATATGCTATGTTTTATTTCAGTATCCAATTTGTGTTCCTCCTATATAGAAATGTCACTGATTTTTCAATTCTAAAAATTTTATATAAAACTACTTCGGAATTTCTATGTAAACTATAATACTATTTGAAAATAATGACAGATTTGCCTATTTCTTTCCAATGCTTCTCCCTTTCGCTTCTATTTCTTGCCGTATTTTTTGCTGGCTAGGCTTGCCAGAACAATGTTGAATAGAAGTTCTGATAATAGTAACAATAGTAATAATAGTCTGCTTTGGCCTACTTCTGATATTAAACAGAATTAACATCAGTATATAATATATTATATAATTTTTTTGCACATAACTTTAATGAGATTTTTTTATAGATGAGGAAGTTCCCTCCTAATTTTACTTTGATAAAAATCTTTTTTAAAATAATGAAAATATATGTATATATATTTTTTCTACTGAATGTTTTCTTCAGCTTGTATTGATACAATTATGTGTTTCTTCTTTTATTTGTTGTGGTGAATTACATTAGTGATTTTCTGTGTTTATCTATCAACCTGCAGTTCTGGAATAAACTCAACTAGGTTATGATGTATTATTTTTTGCATGCATGGTTGGATTTTATTTGTGTATATTTTATTTAGAATTTTTGTATCTAGTATCACGAGTGTTTTACGTTAATAGCATAATTTTTTTCATAGTATTTTCTTATTATCTTTTAACATTCTGAGGCCTGTAGTAATATCTCTTTTGTTCATTGTATTCTGTTAATAACATTTTAAGGTCTGAAGAAGCGGAGTTGTATACCCTATTTTATTTCTAGCATTGTTTATGTGTGCCTACTCTCTTCTTTTCTTGATGAGTCTTGCCAGAAGCTCGTCAGTTTTATTAGACTTTTCAAGGAAACAACTTTGGCTTTGTTGATAGCAACCATATGTTTGATTTCTGTTTTATTACTTTCTACTCTTATCTTGACTGTTTTTCTCAATTTCTTTAGGTTTGCTTACTGGTCTTTTATCAGTTTCTTAGGAAGTATTTCTACTAAGCTTATTATTATTATTTTTTCTATATAAGCATTTAAGCCAGGGGCCAAAAAACTTTTCTTGAAAATGAGCACATAGTGAATATTTTAATTTATGTGCCCAAATATGGACTCTGTACATATCTATGTATTTTTTCTCAACTTTTAAAAGTGTCTATTTTTTTTTTTTTACCTCAATAGGTGTATAAAAGAGCAACAGGCTGGATTTGACCCATATACCAGAGCCTGTCAACACCTGATTTGCCATAAGTTTACATCTAGGTAATATTATAGACTCAGCTAACAACCTTTGAAGTTACTAATTTCAATTTGTAAATATTTGCCAATTTACAGTAGCATTGTGACTCTGATTCATGAGACTTTAGATTTTTTTTTTCTTAACTTCTTAACATTTTTTTCCCCCTAGGAGTTATTTTATTTTTACTTTCTAACTTATTGACATTCTATCTTATGACCTTCCAAACTTCTGAAACTTGCCGAGGCATGCTTCACAGCAAATGAATATTCAATGTATGTTGGAAAAGAAACCATATTTTTTAGTTGGGTTCAGATGTTCTATGGAACATTTAAATTACCTTTAAAATTTTCTCATTCAAATTTTCTATATATTTAACTAAATCTTTCACTATTTGTTCTACCAATCCCTTAAATAGGTATATTAAAATCTCTCATTAAGATGATATTGTTTGTTTCTTGTTATAATTTCTGTAAA